>NW_017670311.1:182703-249017 GCF_001879085.1 Nicotiana attenuata
CAATACCCCCGCGTTCGCGATGACCAGAAATTGTTGAACAAAATTTAACTCTACGCGAACGCGGCTCCCAGCACGCGAACGCGAACCATCAAAAACTCTACCTACGCGAACGCGTGCCCTATGACGCGAACGCATTGAAGAACTTCACAAGGCCCTGATTTCCTCCTACGCGAACGCGTTACCTACAGCGCGAACGCGATGCTTTGCCTTCCATAACTTCGCGAACGCGGCCCTCTTCCACGCGGACGTGAAGACCAAACTTCCGAGCCCTTCCAATTTCCTCAACCAAAAGCACCAACACATCCTAAAACATTATTCAAACTTGTTCCAATCTTCAAAACACATCAAACAACGCTAACACCATTAAATCACATCGGATTCAAGCCTAAGTTTCTTCAAAACTTCCGAATTACGCATTTGATCAAAAACCCGACCAAAACACCTCCGAATGACCTGAAATTTTGCGCACACATCCAAAATCACCTAACGGAACTACTGCAACTCCCGGAATTCCATTTCGACCTCCGGATCAAAATCTCACCTACCAACCGGAATTCGCCAAAATACTAACTTCGCCAATTCAAGCCTAATTCTACACCGGACCTCCAAAACCAATTCCGATCGCACTCCTAAGCCACAAATCATCCCCCGAAGATAACCGAATCATCAGAAATCACATCCGAGCCCTCTAACTAAATATTCAACTTCCGGTTGACATTTCCAAAACAAGCTTTCCTTAAAGAGACCAAGTGTCTCATTTCCATCTAAAACCAATCCAATTCGACTCGATCACCTCAAATACCGATAATGAAGCATAGAGAAACATGAGATGGGGGAAACGGGGCGGTAACTCACATGACGACGGGCCGGGTCGTCACATCCTCCCCAACTAGAACAAACGCTCGTCCTCGAGCGGGTCAAGAAACATACCTGGAGCCATAAACAGGTAAGGATATTTGCTCCGCATTTCCCGCTCGGTCTCCCAAGTAGCCTCCTCCATGGGCCGACCTCTCCGCTGCACCTTCACTGAAGCTATATCCTTTGATCTCAACTTCCGAACCTGACGACCCAAAATAGCCACTGGCTCCACATCATAGGTCAAATCATCATCCAACTAAACAGTGCTGAAGTCCAATACATGAGACGGGTCCCCAACATACTTTCGGAGCATAGATACATGAAATACCGGATGCACGCTCGACAAGCTGGGTGGCAAAGCAAGCTCATAAGCCACCTCCCCAATCCTCCTAAGTACCTCAAAAGGCCCAATGAATCGCGGACTCAGCTTCCCTTTCTTCCTAAACTGCATAGCACCCTTCATGGGCGAAACCTTCAGCAAGACCTTCTCACCTACCATATAGGACACATCCCGAACCTTCCGGTCCGCATAACTCTTCTGACGCGACTGTGCTGTACGAAGCCTCTCCTGAATCAGCTTCACCTTCTCTAAGGCATCCTGAACCATCTCTGTCCCCAATAACCTAGACTCCCCGGGCTCGAACCATCCAACTGGAGATCTACACCGCCTCCCATACAACGCCTCATACGGAGCCATCTGAATGCTCGACTGATAACTGTTGTTGTTGGTAAACTCTGCAAGCGGCAAAAACTCATCCCATGAACCCCCAAATACATAACACAGGCACGCAACATCGTCCTCCAATATCTGAATAGTGCGCTCGGACTGCCCGTCCGTCTGAGGATGGAATGCTGTGNGTCCATGCCCAAAATAACATCAAAATCTACCATGCTCAATAGCAACAGATCAACTCGGGTCTCCAGACCCCCGATAGTAACCAAACATGACCGGTATACATGGTCCACAACAACAGTATCACCCACCGGGGTAGATACATGGACAGGTAAAGCAAGACACCCTTGGGTCGTACCCAAATGATGAGCAAAATATGAAGACACATAGGAATAGGTGGAACCGGGATCAAATAAAACTGAGGCATCCCTGTGGCAGACTGAAATAATACCTGTAATAACAGCATCCGAAGCAATAGCATCTGTCCTGCCCTGGAGAGCATAAAAGCGAGCCTGACCACCGCCCGATCGACCACCACCCCTGGGGCGACCCCTGGCTGCCTGACCCTCACCCCTAGCTGGCGGGGCGGGTGCTGAAGAAACTGGACCCGAAGATGAGGGCTGACCCCTCTGCTGAGATGAGCTAGCAGCATGACGAGGACACTCCCTCCGCATATGCCCGAACTCTCCACACTCATAGCAACTCCCGAGTGCTGGGAACTGGGACTGAAGGGAACCCCTCGCGCCGGAGTGACTAGCTGATGCACTCGGCCTGGAAGAACCCTGAACAGATGGAGCATGAGACGAACTCTATGCTGGAAGAGCGCTGAGAGATGGTTGACTCTGCTGAGAACCCTGAGAACCACGACCAAAAGACCCACCTCGATACTCAGGTCTAGCTGACTGAGCGGGCCTGAAAGAACGTCCCCGACCCTGCTGAAACTGGCCCCTCGAAGGAGCGCCACTGTGACTACCAGAACCTCGAGGCCTCTTGGCCTCCCTCTCATCTCGATCCTTCCGGCGAACTGACTCAATCTCTCGGGCTATATCAACCACCTCCTCAAATGTGGCACCCAGCACTCGCTCCCTAGTCATATGAACACGAAGAGGGTAGGTGAGTCCATCAACAAACCTCCGGATACGCTCACGGTCTGTCGGAACCAGCCAAACTACATGACGAGACAACTCCGAAAATCTCATCTCATACTGGGACACTGTCATATCTCCCTGCCGTAGCCCCTCAAACTGTCTGCGCAGCTCCTCCCTGCGAGATTGCGGTACATACTTCTCCAAGAAGAGAGTGGAGAACTCCTGCCAAGTCAAAGGTGCTGCACCGGCCGGCCTACGCCGCTCATACACCTCCCACCAAGTGAAGGCAGCTCCCGTAAACTGAAAGGTAGTAAAAGCCACACCACTGGACTCAAGAATCCCCGCTGTACGGAGCATCCGCTAACATCTGTCGAGAAAACCCTGGGCATCTTCGCCCTCAGCTCCACTAAATATCGGAGGCTGGAGTCTACCAAACCTCTCGAGGCGACGCTGCTCTTCCTCGGGCATAACTGGAACCCTGAACTCCTGTACTGGTACCACTGGCTGAGCTGGAGGTGCCTCTGGAGTCTGTAATCCCTGTGCTACCTGCTCAGGTGTGCGAGCAGCGGGGGTCTGATTGCCTCCCCCGGCCTGTGAAGTAGCCGTTGGTGCTGTGGTGGCTGAAACCACCTGAGCCAGGCCCGTGTACACTGTCAAGATCTGAGCTAACGTCTCCTGAAGGCCAGGAATCACTATGGGCACAGCCGGTGCCTGAGCTGGTACTGCTGGAACCTGGTCCGGAACTAGGGCAGCTGGTGGATCAAAGGTGCTTCCCTCGCTGCTCTACCTCGGCCACGACCGCGTCCACGGCCTCTGGTGGCCTCAGTAGGTCGCACTGGTGGTCGTCCGGCACGTCCGGTAGCTCGTGTCCTCACCATCTGTGAGAGAATTGAATAAGGAGAAGTTTAGTATTCGGATCAACAAGTTCGCACGACAAGAATTTCAAGAATGTGGAATTTTCCTAAAGGTTCTGCAGCCTCTCGAGGATAAGTACAGACGTCTCCGTACCGATCCGCGAGACTCTACTAAACCGGCTCATGACTCGCGAGACCTAGTAACCTAGGCTCTGATACCAACTTGTCACGACCCCAATCCCGGTCGTGATGGCGCCCAACACAATGCTTGGCAAGCCCGACCATTTCAACACTCTCAACCCAAATACGAAACTCGTTACCATTTAATAGAGTTAAATTATCAGCTAAACATGATTCCATTCCGTGATAATAGATAAAAACAGTGCGGAAAACCATAACAAGTACCAATACAAGTCCCAACAGATCTGGTGTCACGAGTCTAGAGCCTCTAAATACAGCTGAGTAGCAAATTTATACATATGAGAGTCTAGGATGCGGAAAACAAAAAGGGATAAGGGGAGAAATCGGGTCCTGCGGACGCCACGCAGCTACCTCGATAACTCCGGTGACAATCTGGAGAGCAGCAAACAACTCTACTAAGCCTCCGGGATACCAGTATCTGCACACATGGTGCAGGAAGTAAAGTGAGTACTCCGACTCAGTGAGTAACAGAAATAAATAACGACTGAAGATAAGAAAACTCGTAAAAACACTACACAGTTCTATATCAAAAGCAAATGCAGTAAATAGCAGCTATGTGAGGAAAACAGGTTAATATCCCTCAAACCAGTACACAACTCACTTACTCCTCTCAAAGTCCGGTAATTTACTTACACTGGTGCGGCGTGCAGCCCGATCCGTACAGTATACCGCTGCGGCGTGCAGCCCGATCCATATATATATATACTGCTGCGGCGTGCAGCCCGATCGAATAATAATAGTCGACTGCGCGCACTGGGGGTGTGTAGACTCCGGATGGGCTCCTACAGCCCAAGCGCTATAATACTGCGGCGTGCAGTCCGATCCATATAATATATATATATATATATATATATATATATATATATATATATATATATATATCACTGCGGCGTGCAGTCCGATCCGTATAATATACTACTGCGGCGTGCAGTCCGATCCATACATGTATATGTATATACTGCTGCGGCGTGCAGCCCGATCCGGTATATATCAAATACCCTCACTATGGGGTCCTTGACCCCTCTCAGTCAATATAGACTTGGCCACTCGGGCTCACTCAGCTAAGACAGGGTTTCCAACCCCAGGTATTTCTCATTTGGATTGCCAATTTCTAAAACCGGTTCGTATTATGTTTAACAGTTAAGAACATGACTGAGAGTATGATTTCAACAAGTGAAGTGAGGTCGACTAGCACAACATACCCCCTAAGGGTTCTACAGGTCAGCACAGGGCCCCAAACATGGCAACTAGCCCAATATATACTGATATTAATTAAGTCTCCGTCAAAAATACAGTAGAGTCATCAATCGGGATGGACCGAGTCCGAATCCCCAGCAGTAACTAACACCACGCTCATCATACGGCGCGTGTCTCATCTCAACATAGCACCACGTAGTGCAATTACGGGGTTTCAAACCCTCAGAACATCATTTATAACCATTACTCACCTCAAGCCGGCCGAAATCCTAGCTCGCCTTGCGCTTTCCTCGCAAATCAACCTCCTCGTGCGTAGAATCTGGTCAAAACCAAAAGGAATACATCACAATAGCCTAAGGGAACATAACCCAATCGAAAAGACTCAAAAATTATCAAAAATCACGAAGTTGGCAAAACCTGAGACTCGGTCCCACTTCTCGAAAAATTACGAAATTCACATCACCGGTTTCCTCGTCTCGCACTAGTTCATACATATCAAATTTACCAAAATCGGAGTTCAAATGCCCCCTCAAATCCCAAATTTTCATTTCAAAAGTCAAGCCCCAGTTCTTCCAATTTTTACCCAAATTTCAATGGATTTACAGGTTGATTCTTCAATAAAATGATGTTTCTAGGCCGTAGAACTCACCTCCAATCAATACCCATCGAAACCCTCTTCAATTTCTACCAAAAAGCTCTCAAGGTGTTCAACAATGGAGGAAAATGGACCAAGCTTCGCGGATGATATGATTTAAAAACCCTTCTGCCCAGGTGCAATTTAACTCTATGCGAACGCGGCTCCCAGCACGCGATCGCGAACCATCAGAAACTCTACCTACGCGAACGCGTGCCCTATGACGCGAACGCATTGAACAACTTCACAAGGCCCTGATTTCCTCCTACGCGAACGCGTTACCTCCAACGCGAACGCGATGCTTTGCCTTCCATAACTTCGCGAACGCGACCCTCTTCCACGCGAACGCGAAGACCAAACTTCCAAGCCTCCAATTTCCTCTACGCGTTCGCGACATCACCCATGCGAACGCGAAGGGTAAATCTCTGCAACACCAACAGCTGAAAATCTGCTACTTTTGAAGTCCAAAAATGGTCCGATTGACCACCCGAAACCACCCCGAGGCCCCCGGGACCTCAACCAAAAGCACCAACACATCCTAAAACATTATTCAAACTTGTTCCAATCTTCAAAACACATCAAACAACGCTAACACCATTAAATCACATTGGATTCAAGCCTAAGTTTCTTCAAAACTTCCGAATTACGCATTTGATCAAAAACCCGACCAAAACACCTCCGAATGACCTGAAATTTTGCACACACATCCAAAATCACCTAACGGAACTACTGCAACTCCCGGAATTCCATTCCGACCTCCGGATCAAAATCTCACCTATCAACCGGAATTCGCCAAAATACTAACTTCGCCAATTCAAGCCTAATTCTACACCGGACCTCCAAAACCAATTCCGATCGCACTCCTAAGTCACAAATCATCCCCCGAAGCTAAACGAATCATCGGAAATCACATCTGAGCCCTCTAACTAAATAGTCAACTTCCAGTTGACTTTTCCAAAACAAGCTTTCCTTAAAGAGACTAAGTGTCTCATTTCCATCTAAAACCAATCCAATTCGACTCGATCACCTCCAATACCGATAATGAAGCATAGAGAAACATAAAATGAGGGAAACGGGGCGGTAACTCACGTGACGACGGGCCGGGTCGTCACAGTCCCACTTTTTTTTTCTTTTTTTTTTATTAAATTAATTTTTTCTACACATATCCCTTCCACTCCCTCAGAACCCGCCGAAAAAAACCTTACCGAACTAGGAATCAATTTGAAAAACTTTAGATTTTATCATCGACAACGGCTCCGGCGATTCTCTGTTTTCTATCCCACCCAATACCTTTCACTTTCATTGTTTATCATCTTCTCACCAAGAGAAAATAAACCATTTGCAAAATCTTTTGCCACAAAAAATTACAAAGAAAATATCACCAAAACTAAAAGACTAAAATTACCACCCTCCAAAGATCAAAGAGAAAAATCATGAAGGAGTGAACAACTTTTACCATGATTGAAATCAGACCCAACTTTTTCGAACAAATCAACAAATAATTTCAACAAATCAAAGCAGCGACCACGATCGAAATCAGACCCATTTTTCCCCAACAAATCAAAAAATAATTTCAGCACGACATACATATATATAGGTGTAATCAACGGAGCACGATATACAACAATTCAAAGCCAAGTCAACGACCGTGTGAAGCTCAACATCGGAGGCAAGCTCTTTGAAACAACAGTATCAATACTTCGCTCTGGTGGACCCGGTTCTCTCTTATCCGCCTTATCAAACAAGAATTCCGACGAACCAGAACAAATCAGAAAATAATTTCAGCACGACGTACAAATATATTGGAGTGTGATTGATAGTGAAAAATTAAAGAATAAACAAATATGACGGTTTAATATGGAGCTTTGGAGTGTGATTTATCAAAATTTTTGTTATGGGCTTAATTGGGAATAAAGGAGAAAGAAGAGAAAGGGAGGGATGAGGGATTACAAGGGTGGCGACAATGAGTGAAGAAAAGGAAGGGGCAGGGGTAAGGGTAAGGGGAGGAATAAATAGAGGTGGATCTTTTTTTCTTTTTTTTTTTAATTAAATTTTATCGTATTCACGTGCTTTATACCCGTGATTAACACGCAATTGACCACATCAGCTTTAATATTGGCACATAAGCATAGTCAACGGTCAAAAGTGTTTATTACTATCAATTTTCTCAAGTAAAAGTGTTTAAATGGGAAACCCAAAAGTTCATATATCGGCTTTACAAACTGATGCAAGTTTAAGTGGCCAGAAAGCCATTTCGCCCTTCAAAAAACCTTCAAATATTATTCCTAATAATTTTAAATAATATACCCATTTCAAAAGAACACGGCCGAATTTTCAAATCCATTTTAAAACTTCAAGATTGGTTTTTAATGATAATGGACTTCAAAATTTGATTCAAAAGTGGTCTAAATCACCTCTAACAATCCAAGAACAAACTGGAGTAGAGGAGGAAGAGGATTAGAGAAGAAGGAGAGAGGATATTGGGTGGCTCTTTTTTTTATTTTCTTTGGTTTTTAATTTATTATCCCCAATTCTCTCATTTTTAATAATTCTCATCTGGGCTCTGCTCCAAATCACTCTCCTTCAAAACATCAAAATAGAAGGTGTTTTTACCTCTTTCTTCTCCAAATAGTTCTTTCATTTTCCCCTATTTGCCCTTACCTTAGTTTGGCAATGGAAAACTAGCATGTTCCAAGAGCCAAATATATAGTTCCAGACTTCAGTGGCACTACTATGGCAGTCCCAAAACGCCAATTTCCCATGGCAGCAGCACAGGCACAACGCTTACTATGCCTTCCTAAATCCACCATCAGAGGCACAACAACAACTTTTGCTTCACTTCCCACCTCAACCACAACAACCCCACCATCTGATGACACCTTTTTAGTCCAGAAAATTCTATGGAACCTAAAACAAGGTAAGCCAATCACCAATTCATCACTATTATTACATCGTTTAAACCCATCTACTTTTCTTGAAGTTCTTGGTAGTTGTCGTGATAATTTGCATTTAGCTCAAAAATTCATCAACTTGGTTACTGTAAATTGTCCTAATTTCAAGCATTCCTCGACTTCATTGAGCACTGTGGTACATGTGTTGATTAGGTGTAAGAGGGTAGCTGATGCACAGGCTTTTATCCTTAGGATGATTAGAAGGAGTGGTGTTTCAAGAATTGAGATTGTGGAATCTTTGGTGTCAACTTATGGGATATCCGGGTCGAATCCATATTCTTTTGATTTGTTGATTAGGACTTATGTACAAGCTAGGAAGATTAGGGAAGCTGTAGAAGCATTTAGGTTGTTGCAAAGTAGGAATCTTTGTGTTTCGATTAATGCATGCAATGGTCTTCTAGGCGGGCTTGTTAAGATTGGTTGGGTCGACTTGGCATGGGAAGTGTATGGTGAGATGAGAGGAAGTGACATTCAGCCAAATGTATATACCCTTAATATAATGGTGAATGCTTTGTGTAAAGATGGGAAAATTGAAAACGCGAATCCATTTATTAAAGAAATGGAAGAAAAGGGAATTTTTCCGGATATGGTGACTTACAATACTTTGATAAATGCATATTGTCACGTGGGGCTTCTGGAAGAAGCCTATGATGTGATAAACTTGATGAAAGTTACAGGGTTGAGACCGTGTCTTTTGACTTATAATTCAATAATCAATGGTTTATGTAAGAATGGACAGTACAGGAGAGCAAGGCAACTTTTGGTTGAGATGGTAGAGAGTGGACTGACCCCTGATACCGCTAGTTATAACACTTTGCTTGCTGAGTGCTGTAGAACAGGTAACCTGCAGGAAGCAGAATCTGTTTTCAAAGAAATGTCTTGTCGAGCTATCATCCCTGATTTGGTTAGTTATAGTTCTCTTATTGGGTTGTTTTCAAGAACGGGTCGTCTCGACTGCTCATTGGCGTACTATGAGGATATGAAATCCAAGGGTCTTACACCAGATAACGTAGTCTACACAATTCTCATTGGTGGTTTTTGTAGAAATGGCTCTATGAAGGAGGCTATGAAGATGCGTGATGAAATGCTGGACCAGGGTTTACATATGGATGTGGTGACTTACAATACCATATTGAATGGATTATGCAAAGAAAAGATGCTTCATGAAGCTGATGATCTTTTCAATGAGATGGTGGAAAGAGGTGTAAATCCTGATTTTTACACTTTCACTACGCTTATAAATGGATGTTGCAAGTGTAGTAACATGGACAAAGCACTGACCCTATTTGAGGCCATGCTGCTGAGAAACCTCAAGCCTGATGTTGTGACATACAACAGCTTGATTGATGGATTTTGTAAGGTTGGTGATATGGAAAAAGCTTTCAGCTTAAGGGATGAGATGATCTCTGTGAATATTTCTCCTAATTATATTACCTATAGTATTCTCATAAATGGCTTTTGTAACAAGGGTTGTGTATCCGATGCATTAAGACTATGGGATGAGATGATTGACCTAGATATCAAACCTACTATTGTGACTTGCAACTCTATTATCAAGGGCTATTGCAGGTCTGGTGATGCTTCGAGGGCAGATAAGTTTCTGAACAACATGCGGTCCCAAAGAATATATCCTGATTCAGTAACGTACAATACTCTTCTTGATGGGTTTATAAGAGAGGAGAATATGGATAAAGCTTTAGACTTGGTTAATGAAATGGGAAATCGAGGGCTGTCACCTGATGTGATTACCTATAATACCATACTGGATGGTTTCTGTAAATTTGGTCGAATGAAGGAAGCCAACATGCTGTATAGGAAAATGGTCGAGAGAGGTATTAACCCTGACAAATCCACATATACATCATTGATAAATGGACATGTCTCTCAGGATAACTTGAAGGAGGCTTTTCGTTTCCATGATGAAATGTTGCAGAGAGGCTTCGTTCCGGATGATAAGTTCTAACCTCCTTGCTGTTTATGCAAATGAAGCTTTTGGCTATCACATTCTGCCATTTTGAGATTTCTGCTTCTTCCTTTTTGCAACTCCCCTTGCTGGTGTACAATAAAGGTACGCAATTGTGCTACTAGTTGCTGCCTAACTCCCTCCGTTTCAATTCATGTGAACCTATTTGACTGGGCACGTAGTTTAAGAAAGAATGGTGGACTTTTGAAACTTTTGGTCTAAAACAATCCATAGATATTTGTGTGGCTATAAATCATCTCAATAAGGGTAAAATAGAAGTTTAAAGTTACATTGTTTCCAGATTTAGAAAGGGGTCATTTATTTTGAGACGGACTAAAAAGGAAACAGGCTTACAAAACTTGAAATGGAGGGAGTACTATTTTCTATATAGTTAATATTTTTGTCTTTAAGAGAGTTTTCTGCTCCTTGTTTTTTCTCTGTTCTTCTCGAAATTATCTAATCCGCAAGGCTTGCTTGGAGAAAAGCTATATCTTTTTCATTTATGTAGAATTGCAAATAAGCCCTCGTCTAAATTTGATATTTTGACATTAGGGAATTGCTAGCTAACTGAAATCTGGGAGACCCTTATTGGTGCTCAACAAGACATCTGCCTTCCAAGAGCTGCCTGTTAGTGAGACCATCATCCTGGCAAGAGAGCGGTGCTTCTTTTTCAGAGATGTGCTTTTGGATGTGATTTCGGACTTAAGAGGGCCTTTTGGTAGAGCTGTGATAAATATTTCCACCAAGGTTGAATACCTCGATTTCCTTAAGCTTCTAGGCATAAGTTCTTTAATGAACCAGTTTGGCAGTTCATGCTTTGGAATCACAATGACAGTCTTTGTCAAAGACCATATTATTTACTAAAGTTTTGAGTTTAGTTAGTTTCTTGGCTCCCCACTTGCTGCCACTTCCTGGTGATGATATTTATCATATTAGAACATATAAGAAAAGATTTTTCGGAAGGCGTAAATGACTAGTTCTAATACTGCAAATCAATATTTTCCCCAAATTGGTTGCAACTTTTGCAGACGATGCACAATGTTTGCAAATAGCCAAGGACTCTTCATATAGGACTTTGTGTTTTCCTTGAGCTTGTTTATGGTGTCCAACCCATTTTAGGACAATATTCTTGAGTTATGTTTGTTGTGGGGTGGGGTTGGGGGTGGGGGGTGGGGAGTCTCCGTGTCTACTCTCTGGTTTATGCGTTTCCCTATCCGGTATATAATGGTATAAAATGCCTTACCCAATGATGTCTATTTTGTTTCCTTGTGCTTCCATGTTATAATTTTTTTTTGGTGAAAAGTGACACCTCACTTTCTTGTTTCTTTTAATAGCTGAAATTAAACCTAATGCTTTTTCTTCAGGGACTACTATGCTGAGACAAGCGCACCAAAACAATTACGCATATGCCTATCTTCTGTGAACTTGACGTCAAAGGTATATGTTAATGACATATGGCTGCCATTACCTTCTCTTCATTTGCTAGTTGATTGTTCTGTTCGTGGTAGTCATTCATCAATGAGCATGAAAAAGATTCTAGTGGTAGCTCTCAGAAGTATGTCAAAGATCTAGTTGCAGTTGTGTTATCAAACCAAATGAGCTTCATGTCCTGCATGATTGACCATACTAGGATAGATGTATTGAGGACATAATTTGCCTTGGATGAAACTCTAGGTTACAGATTTTGGGACCACTTCCCGCTCATTGAGAAAAGAGCAGCCCAGTGCATTAAGCACCCGCTATGCGCAGGGTCCGGGAAAGGGCCGGACCACAAAGGGTCTATTGTACGCTGCCTTACCTTGCTTTTCTGCAAGAGGTTGTTTCCACAGCTCGAACCCGTGACCTCCTGGTCACATGGCAGCAACTTTACCAGGTACGCCAAGGCTCCCCTTCCCGCTCATTGAGAAACTGTGGAGAATATGCTATATATCGATATATTGCAAAGACAAAGGGTTGTAATATGGGAATAGTGTAAATATAAAGTGTTGTTGCATATGAAAAATTGTTGGGTTCTTGGATTTGGTTTGGAAAAAGTTGAAGAAAATTTTCATGGAACTTGTGAGCAAGAATGTAAATCTCATGAACGTGACTTCAATTTGGTAGCAATTGGTTGTGGAAGGTGCGGAAGATTGGATTTGATTGTCGGAATGGAAATAACTGGTGCTTAGAGCTACTATCGCAGGATTTAGAGAAGGTGGCATTGAATGGCGCTACTATCGCAGGATTTAGAGAAGGTGGCATTGAATGAAGAAGAACCTTACACTATACAATGGATAAGACAGAATCTCCTCTGTTAATACAGGGCATGTAACAGTGAAGGGGACAGCAACATAGTTAAACAGTTGTGGAATTTTTGTGGCTAGCCTCACTTGATGTTTGTCTCAGTCAATAGTCAAGCCAGCCTTCTTTTTAGGGAGTGTCTTGGTGTCAAGAAAATAGCTGAAAAGAATGTCAAGAAAGATTATTTATACCAATAATAACCTTTGTACAGAAAACTAGCCAAATTTACACTTTGAGCTAAAAAGTAAAATGACTGTATTAGTACTCCTATAACTAAAAAGTAGCTAGACTCATTCATCAATATCACTCACTCTCTTCGGTTCTTAACTACCACGACATTGTAGGGAGAGAGCCTACATTTATTATTTTTAGAAAAAGCTCCACCAACATGTTCATTCTTTCAACTTGATCACAACCTATCAATTGATCCACAAAAAGTTAGTGTTTTCATCTCTGTGCATGAGCAATTCAAATATAGAAAGTAATGATATTAATCTTAGAATAAAGAACTTGAACTTATTGACAACAACAAACCCAGTGTAATTGCAATTACATATGATGTGAAATTAAAAAAAAATTACTATAAAATGGTTGCTCAAAATTAACAGGTTAATTCTATTCATATAGATTTGCTTGAGGTAAGCAGATTCTTTTCTAGTAAGTTAGTAGTAAAGAATTTTAAGCATATGCAATATGAATACGACACGACATAAGAAAATCCTTCCTTAAAGGCAATTTAATTTTCTCCTTTGTTTTTTCCGGTTAAACTATAAAATGATTCGAAAACTAATTACCAAGTTATCTCCTTTGTGAGCTTAAAATCACATACTCCACATCGATTACAACAACGAGTTAAGCACATTATGCAATCCCAAAAACCTTTTAATAGTTAAAATAACAAAATAAAGGAAGTAAAAGTAAAAAGTTGTCATTTTGGATCAAGGGATCGACTTCAAATCTCATTCAAGAGGAGGTTAGGAAGAAGAATTAAAGAGAAACCATACAAAAGACAAAACCCAGCCAGGGAAAGAGTAGGACTATAAGAGCATATGTGACAAATCAACAAAGTAGTCTGACGATGTGAACAAAAATCTAAAAGGAGGTTATATATCAAAATTTTCAATCAACGATTATCAAAATTTTCACCGGTTTTACTGCTCAAAAGAAATCAAAATTTCAAAGGGATTACACCTCAAAATCTAGTAGAGAATATATGTAAACTCTAAACATTGAGAACCATGTAGAAAATGGCATAAGTTTTCTTCTTCTTCTGAAATGGTAATACTGTATTAAAATAGCACTGAAATGGCATAAAATTCTAACATGCATATGGGCTTTAGTGAGTAGGCTTAATAGTAGAAAATAAACCCTTTTTCAAGTAGAGAAAATACTCTCAAATTATTATGTCTTACCTTCGCGCCATAAAGCATCCCAAAAAAGGTAATCCCTCTGTCATTCCAAAACAATTTATATTCTTTAAATTGCTCATGCACTTGTCGCACCGGGTTTTGGGGGGCTTCTAGCATTTATTTATTGTTGCACTTATCATTACTATCACTATGGGTTATGTATTTCTCATGCTTGATGTTCTTTAGAAAAGAGTATGTACGGTTGCATGAGGAGATCGTACTTATTTTTGTTTTTTAAAAAGAAAAACTTCTGTTTTAAAAGTTAAAAAGGGATAACTAAATTGGAGGTTCACTTATGGGCTTGCCTAAAGGCGGCGTTAGGCGCCATCACATTTCTGAAGGCAGAGGGTTAAGTAGTCATCATCTTAAAGATTACCTCCGATCTCGTATGTATTTCCTTTTTCTGGAAAATGACCAAAAGTAAGGAACTAATCCAGAGTTCGAGATCTCATGCGTCAATCCACCAACACTGGGGGGACTATGCATATAGAAGAATACACAAGAAAAGAAGATGTACACCACAAAAGCATAACTTAGCCAGAATTAAAGCCTTGAAGAAACCCTTGAAAAAAATGTCATAATTTCAAAGGCGTTCAAGCGCTCGAAAATAATGGGCAGTAGAAAGTTAAAAAATCTACAAAATACTCCCACAAGCTTTTAGGTTAAAGCCATAGATTTAATCACTGGAAAATGTACACGTATTTGTAAACCTACTACAAGAAAGCAGTTATGAAAATGTTGTACAAGATTATTTATTTGAAAGTTCAAAAAATAAAACTTCTTCAAATTACTTCATTTTCATATCTTTGCACCAATATGAAGATGAGGCGTCATCTTCATCAATGTTGTTAATGTAAAATGATCCTCTTTTATAAAAGACTTGTGCATATTCAAGACGCGGTCTACTAAAGCATTTTTAATGCAAGTATAAGTTCAAAATCTTAAAGAGCAAAAAAGCATAATATGCAGCAAAAGATATTTATATCATTGCCCCATAAACATATGAGGGAAAATCTTCCAGAAACTACCCCAAAAAAAGAGAGTTTCAACAAAAACCAGAACAAAGTCAAATCACTTTCACAAAAGCCAAGGGTAAAAACTAAGGAGCATCATCCACGGGAGAAGAGGGATCAACTTGAGAAGACAAAGGTTGAATATCAGCTTCACCGGGAGTAAGTCCATCTCTATCATATTTGGAACCTTCATCCTCGGGTGTTGAGAAGCTTTCACGTTGCTGAGTTTGTTCAATCGCTTCTTTAGCCTTTGCGATTTCAGTATTAAGGTCAAAACCCTCCTAGCTAGCTTCAGTTAGAGTCTCAAATCGGGTGTTCAAGAAAGCGCAGCTAACATCAAGTGTCAACTGGTCTTCGAGGACCTCAAAATCCTTCTCCCACTGCTCAATTTCAACTCTCAACTCTTCTTTCTCTGCTTCTAAAGCTTCATAAGATGTCTTCAAAGAAGCGAGAGAACTCTCAAGGAACTCAATCTTGTTCGACGAGTCACGAATGTCTTCTTGAGCTTTGGGTGAGCATCTGCACCAAATCACCCGCGTACACCTCTTTCTGGTTAAGGAGCTCTTTCAAACTTCTTATTTCCTCAGTTGCCTTGGAGTGCTGCTTGGCGAAGGAGGATTCCAGTCTGTCCTTGTCTTTTTCAACTTGATTGTAGGAAGCTTTTAAAACTGCTAGCTCACCGGTGATTATCTTCAGTTGTTGTTCCAAAGATCCCTTTTCCTCAGCAAGAACATCTTTCTCCAGTTGAAGGCATTCGAATTTCTCCTTCCAATTATCAGCCTTGGTGCGCAACTCAATCACCTATTGATCTGTCCAAGAAATCCTTCTCATAAGCTCCATACCTGTCAAATTGATCAATAAAAAACAAAGAAATGGAGTTACAAACATGAAAGGAAGGGGAGGAAAGTAAAAAGAGTAAAAATATACCTTCAGTGAGGAATGTATTATATCATTCATCAGAGTCAAGAAACTGTGGGACTCAAGCTTCTTCCTTTCCACGGTACCAAGCAATGGTTTTAACCACACATGGGCTTGTCAAGATTTCTTCAACAGATTCCCACCATCGGGGACTTCAATTAAAACTTCTTCATACCCCGTCTATCGCTAGAAGACTCAGCTTCTTCATAAGAAGCAGCAGCGAGGGCAGCCGCTAGGGTGGCTGTAGGCAGGGAAGCAGGAGGATTGACAGCAGGGGCAACTGATGTCATCGAAAGAGAGGCAAGTGGTGGCTCTTCTGAAATAGGACCAAATTCTTCTTCACCCTCAAATCTCTGGGCAAAGAGTCTGTCAATGGGACTTGAGGGGGGTTATCAAAATTACCAACATCTTCATCAGAGATGTCCAAATGGATAGGCCCATCAACAAGGCTAAAAGGAACTGAACTTGGAGGGGGGTCTTAAGAGACATGGGATTTTTCATCATCTGAAACCACGCGCTTTCTGACTCTTGGTTTCTTCACTAAGGAACCTTCTTCGGTATCCTCTTCATCTTTAAAGCCACGGGCTTCAGCATTCTTCCTTTTGGAGGAAGACACACTTAAAATTTGCTCCTGTGCAGAGCTTACATAAGCGGGGTTGATGCTACGAATGGAAAATCCTAAGAAAAATATAAATAATAATATATCAGAAGAAAAGAAAAGGATGAACAAAGAGAAGGAGAACCATGGGGATAAAATTTACCGTGGGTCTTCACTTTCCAACAAAATTTGTGCGAGAGAAATTTTCAAGATCTATTATCCATGGGAGCAGCAGCCAACATTTTTTTACCCAATCACGGAAGATAGAAATTTCTGCGAAGACTTCCATGGTTGTTGAAAAATGAACGCACACTTATATGAAGAAAATTAAAGCGTTAAGGAAAGCAAAGAAATTAGAGGAAAAATACTTACGTGCAAAGTTCCACTTTTTAGGGAAGGGCATATTCTCATCACCCAACTCACGAGTAGGGGTGGCAATAAATCGAGCTTACCAGCCACGGTCATTGTCATCCTTGGGGCTGACTAAAACTCTTTTATTTCTAGACACGAGGGGAAAAACACCTTCACGGAAAATTTTCGGAGAATACAGGTGGAGCAAGTGACGGAAGGTAAAAGGGGCGGAAACTAAGCCTGACAAGTAATAAAGGAAAAAACTCCCCTTCACACAATTGGACCTATTTGACCGAGGCAAACATTTAAATAGCGGCAAAATTCAATAATCACGGGATCAATGGGAGGAGTAAACCCTAAAGTAAAATGATAGGTATAAACAAAGGAATAACCTTCATGGTAAGAGGTGATTCTTTGATTAGAACTAGGAGTCATTACTGGAAAATCATGTTTCCAATGGCATTCACATCAAACCAAGGAAAGGAATCCTGGAGTAATCAAGTTAGGGTAATGATCAGCGGGATTAAGAGACGCTATGGAAGAAACCTATTTTTTCATAGCTTCATGATCTAATATGAAAGAAAATTCTTGTAGGACAATCTCAGAAATAGTGGATTCTCGCATGGGTTCGTTCTGATCTCTCCCTCTAGAGGAAGATTTAGAGTTAAAGGAGTTCTGGCCCTAGAAGAAGAAAGCTTAGTAGTACTACTTTGGTGATATTGGATTCGGATTTTGGTTCCGGGAGTTGGAATAGCTTCGTTATGTCATTTGAAACTTGTGTGCAAAAATTGAGGTCATTCCGAGTTGATTTTATATGGTTCGGCATGAGTTTTGGAAGTTGAAAGTTCAAAAGTTCACTAAGTTTAATTTGAGGTACGATTCGTGGTTTTTATGTTGTTTGATGTGATTTGAAGCTTCGGATAAGTTCGTATCGTATTTTAAGACTTGTTGGTATGATTGAATGGGGTCCTGAGGGGATCGGGTGTGTTTTGGATCATTGGTTGAGAAACTAGTTAGGTTAAGGAGTTGGAGTTTGACCATGGCCAATATCGGGTCAAGATGACCTCTTTTCGATGTTTTGAGTGCGTGAGCAGGTTCGTAGCGTGTTTTATGATTGAAACGCATATATGGTTTGTGTCCGAGAGGTTCCGAATGAGTTTTGGATGCTAGAACGAAAATTCTTTCGTTGCCGATTTTCTGGTGTAAAATAATTACGAAAATGACATTTTTATCCCTTATATTTTCAAACTTCATTTAAAACTTCAGAACATCATATCTCCTTCATTATAAAGTCAAATGGAGTGATTCAAAAGCCTAACTTGACTGAAACTTTACAAAGAATCTATTGGAAGCATCAAAAGTGAGTTTCGAGATTGTTTGGCACACGAAACGAGGCAGAACAGCTTGACAAAATATTTAATATTGAGGATTTGTTCATTTGATCATATTTTGAGTTGGGGAGCTCGGATTTGGGCAATTTTTTAGGCGATTTTCACCATATGAATTGGGGTAAGTGTTCTTTACTCGGTTTTAGTTATATTTTGTAAATCTATCTTCGTTTTTGGTAAATGGATTGTGAATTTTAAAGAGAATATTGGGGGATTTTGTACAAAGTTTCATAAAGTGAATTTTTGAGTTTTGAACATCGTTTCGGAGTCGGATTTGGGTGAAAATAGTATGGTTGGACTCATATCGGAATGAGTGTTCGGGTTTTGTAAAATTTATCGGGTTCTGAGCTGCGAGCCCGGAGTTTGACTTTTGGGTTGACTTTTTAATTTTTGTTAAAGATTGAAGCTTTATTATCTGGAATTGTTTCTTATGAGTTTTATTTATAATTTGAAGTTGTTTTGGCTAGATTTGAGCCGTCCAGAGGTTATTTCACTCGAAAAGTCCATTTTAGAGTAACTGTCTATCTTCTTTGAGATAAGTATCTTGCCTAACTTTGTGTGGGGGAATTACCCCTTAGGATTTGAGTCTTTGGTGCTAATTGTGTCATGTGAAGTCCGTGCACGCGAGGTGACGAGTACGTGCTCGGGCTTATTTGTGGAAATTTGACCGTCTAGGGCTCTTAGGTTCTTATGTTCATTAGATATGGAGTTGTTTTGTTATGATAAATCCCCGTTTACTAGTTTTACCTCTACTTGTCTTTATTTGGAATTAATTGCCTCATGTTCCACCTTTATTGCCGATTTAACTCTTATGTGCCTTAACTGAAGTTGTTATTTCTTTTATATCTATGCTACCTTTTATGTAATTGCCTATTATTAGTTGAAATTATTATCGTCTTCCCCATAATCTGCTTATCCTTAGATTGAGTTTGTTGAATCTTTTCCATTATTGCTCGACTTTAATTGAAGTTTGGTTATCCCTCATCATTATTGACTTACCCTTATTGGAGTCCTTCATTTATGTTATCCCTCTTATCGTTGAATTGTTCTTATGTGGGATCATTGCTACACAGTATCTCTTCCTTGTTGAGCTATTGCTATGTTATACAATTATCTCCCGTTGTGTCCTTCCTTGTGAGTTTGTTCTTCAATCTTTTTTTGTGTTCTAGAGTTGCTAAGTTGATTTACTTGTTGTATTCTTGTGTTATTATTGTTGTTACTGTGGTATTTAGTGTTGTGCTGACACGAGGTTTCTGCAGTGCGGATGTTATTATGGCACGAGGTTTCTACCGTACGGTCGTTATTGTTGCACGAGGTCTGCCGTGCGGTTGTTATTGTTTGCATGAGGTTTCTGCATGCCATTGTGAGATATTTACTTTTGGGACTACGAGACAGTACCTCGGGAATGCCCCTATTGCATATTTACTTTTAGGACTACGAGGCGGTACCTCGGGAGTGCCCCTGTTGCATATTTACTTTTGGGACTACGAGGCGGTACCTCGGGAGAGCCCTTTTTGCATATTTACTTTTGGGACTACGAGGCGGTATCTCGGTAGCTCCCCTGTTGTATATTTACTTTTGGGACTACGAGGCGGTACCTAGGGAGCACCCCTGTTGCATATTCACTTTTGATGAGCTATGATTATGAGGTTCGGCACCTCGTGGAAAGGCTTGAACAAATATGGTGTGAAAGTGCTTGTTCTTATTGAGTTGTTGTTGGTTTTCCCTTTTATTTGGTTTTTTTCCCCGGACTTAGACTGTGATCAGTTACTCTATAGCATTATTACATGACTGCTTCTTGTTGCCTATTGTTGTTACTAGTGCATCATTGCAAGTATTGTTTGTATTCCTTATCCTATCTAGCTTTATGTTAATATTGTTCTCTATTAGTTCATCTACATACTTGTTCAGGCTGTTTAGTCCAGTAGGTGTCTTGACTGTCCCTCGTTACTACTCCACCGAGGTTAGTCTTAATACTTACTAGATACCGCTGTGGTGTACTCATACTAAGCTTCTGCATATTTTTGTGCAGATCCAGGTGCTAGGATTGTTGTTGATTATTAACTGGCTGGTCGAGCTGTGGAGACTCAAGGTAACCCTGCCACCGTGTTCGCATGCCTCGGAGTCACCTTCTTGTTTCATTTTTGTACTATTTGATTTCCATTCTGAACAGTTGTAATTAAGGATTTTCTTAGCGAACTCAGTAGAGCTTATGACTTGTACTACCGGTTTTGGGATTGTAAGTTTGTATAGAGATTTCTATTTCGTATTTGTTAGTCGTTGGTTAAATATTGTTATTATTTCAATTAAGTTTAGGCTTACCTAGTCCATAAGACTAGGTGCCATCACGACATCCTACGGAGGAAAATTTGGATCGTGACAAGTTGGTATCAGAGCTCCAGGTTCATAGGTTCTACAAGTCATGAGCAAGTGTCTAGTAGAGTCTTGCAGATCGGTATGATGACGTCCATACCAATCTTCGAGAGGCTACAGGACATTTAGGATAAACTTCCCATCTTTCTTTCTTTAACGTGCAGAATTGATTTATCTTGAAGCACAACTCTTTGAATTCCTTCCACACATTCGTTTGCGCATGTGAGCGCTCGATATCAGTTGTGCATCGACGGCTTGTGATTCTAAGGATGAGGTGCGAGATGTGATTTCTATGTGCTGATGATGGGCCAGTCTGGAGGATCGGGTTTTCACTGTAGCTTGAGCACGAGGATTTCGATAGTGTGAGCACGTGCTTTTGGACTTATATGTCCTG
Organism: Nicotiana attenuata; assembly: GCF_001879085.1. NCBI lineage: Eukaryota > Viridiplantae > Streptophyta > Magnoliopsida > Solanales > Solanaceae > Nicotiana > Nicotiana attenuata. The sequence continues at coordinate 203,847 of NW_017670311.1, forward strand.
TAGTGTCCCTATGAGTGGAATTTGTGGCTCGATGAGTAGTTAGTTGGTTATATCATGAGTGTAATATGACGGCGGAATGCGTTCAGGTGGTTTGAATGTGACGAGAAGGGTTTTCTTGAGATGTGAAAAAGACTATTAGGTGCTTGATTTCTATCTTGATACGACGTATAGTCTTGAGTTATGAGAGTGTTGAAAGATTTTTCATGTTGTTGTGGAACGAAGTAGATTTTCATGCCTTGTTGATGAGTTCATACTTGGGAAGATTAAGTAATTGCGTAGTAGTTGTGGCTGTGAAAGGGTATAGAGAGATGTCAGTTTGAGTCTAAGTAGGTGGGTTATAACCTGTGAGGTAATCTATGGATGTGTGATCCTTCTAATGTTGTGTGGAGGCTTCCTTTCCTACCAGTGGGTTATGTTTGTGCGATTTGAGGTTGGATCGACTGTAATGGTTGACCTGACCATCACGAGGGTGAATGCGAGCTTATCAGATGATTTGAGGTATTATGTGATTTGTGTTACATGAGTTTATAAAGGATTTAGTTGAATCTCACTGCGGCATTATGGTTGTAATAAAGTATGGGAATTGTGAGTTCTTGGGTATTTTGATCTATGGATATAAGCCAAGTGGGGGAGTCTGCTAATGACAATCGAATTGTAGGATCATGCGTTGTATCAATTTCCAGGCCGAGGGATTGCTGGGTTGTTTCTTCGAATAGTCATATGCTGGTGAAGCGCGGGTCGCTCAATGCGTATTAGCTGTGTATTGAAGATCAGAGTAAGATGAGTGGTTATCGAGAAGGTTTTAACAAGTTCTAGGTCTTATATAGCATTTAAGGGCTTCTAAATTTGTGTACGGGTAGGGTTGAGATCGATATCGAATGGTGATCGAATATGCTGTAGTTCTATGTCAAGAATGAATCTACATGGCAATACTGGAGAGATGCAAGAAATGGCTTCGGGTTCGCAAAAGGTTTCTTCAGAGCGAGCATATCGGATTGAGTTACTTTCGGGTTAGTAGTCTGTGTGACTCGGTTGAGTTAGAGGAGATCAGTCCTGATGACTTGATTATGTGTTAATGAGTTCCGAAGAATTCACCATGGTTATGGCCACGACGCGGAGTTGATGTTTGCTACAGGTATAGAAGATATATTATGTATGGTGATATTCTCCTGGATTGAGTTAAATGGAAGGTTCTCTGTTGATGAGGTGTTCAACTTGCTTGTGGTTCAGAGTTGATTATGAGATTTTTGTATTTTCACGAGTTAGCATGTTAGTGCCGGTGAGCCGTGTGGGGTTTAAAGTTGCGACTTCAAGGTTGCGGGTTATTTGAAGGGAAGGATATGAGTTCTTGATGGCACGAACGATTTTAGGTGTTCTTGATGGTAAGTCGAACTCATCTTGTTTTTACCTTTCGTCTAGGAAAATTGATTAACCTTTCTTTCCTGTTGAATTCAGGTCTCCCCCAGGGCTTAGTTGTCGTCCCCGGGGAGGACGTTTTGCCTGATCTTGCAAACGCAGCGAGGCTGCTGCAGGAGGCTTTCACCGGAACAAGTGTCTCCGGGCTTGCTTCTGGTGCAAGTGCTTCTTCTCGGAGTCCCCGTCCGGAGAGCAAGCAACCAAAAAGATGACGTTCCTCCGCAGCCAGAGGAAAAAATAAAAAGGCGAAGGGTGTCATTCCCGAGCCGTCCATGGATGTTATGGTTATGAGCGCTGCGACCGAGCTGGCTATAGACACCGTGGTGATCGACGATGGTGGAGAAGCCAATGATGAGGGGGATTCTCTACATAGAAGACGACGACCTTCATCAGCTCAACAGAATGCTTAATTTGTTGAGTTAGTTACGCCAACTAAGGACGATGTCCCAACGCTCTAGGGGAATTTGCTATAGTGGAAGATTCTTACTCTGGCTTTCGTGTCCCAGTAGTTGTTCCCGGTACAATGAGGCTGGGTACCAGGTCTCTCTTGTCTTCGGTTGATGAGCAACCAATAACAAGCGCTGCTGTTGTCGCAGCTGCTTCGCATCTTACAACGCCATCAGCTTCATCTCCTTCTTCACAAACTCTGCCCTCGCCACCAGCAACTGCTACATCATCTCTACCGACCGCAGCTGCCCGAGAGGAAGATGCCCCTCTTCCTCAATCCCTAGTTCATGGGAATTTGGGGCATAATTATTCTGCCCCCTCCGAAGATCCCCAAATGAGGAGAAGCGTCACCCTCTTGGTTTCTACCGGATGCCATCAGCTGTCCTGCCCGGTGGAACTTACTAATAAAGGCTTCAGAAAAAGACAATATTAAGACACAAACTCTCTCGGGAGAGTGTTTGTTGAACAATACCATGCACAACGCTGCGGCGGTATAATCTTTATTTCCTCTGTTGTTTCTTCTATCTTTGTTATGGTAGGGTTTTGAGTTTGCGTTTTTGTTGTGCAGGCTAGCTTCCTTGCTTCTGAGGGCCTTCAGAGGCTGATTCTTAATAAGGAGGAACTTACCTCTGGGCGGTCTCAATTGTTAGCCGAGCGAGATGAAATTACTGCTCGTCTCCCGGAGCAGGAAGCACGAGCTGCTGAGGCCACTAAATTGGAGGCTCGGTTGCAGCAAAGCGAGCAAGAGGTAGTGACCCTTATCCAAGAGACTACTCAGTTAAGGGTACAATTTGAAGAAGCTAAGCGCAAAGTCGGTCGAAGTCCATAATGTCATTCTTGCTGCATCCGATCATGAGGCTGCCTCTGCTGAAAGATTGAATAATTTGGAGGCGACCTTGAACTCCAAAGCTGAAGAAGTCACTGCTGCGAAGGAGACGTATTCCCGATTTTAACAAAGGTATAAGAGAGTCATAGAGCATAACAAAGTTTTCAATTCCACTGTTTGTGACCTCGACGTCAGCCTCCGAGCCACTAGATTTGAGCGGGATAGCCTTTCAATCGAGGTTGATCGTCTTAAAGAAGAACTCCAGCGCCGAGCGGCTTCCCTCATTGTTGAAAAAATATATTCTATGTATAGCATGAGGAGAAAAACCTTGGAAGAGGCCAAAGCGGTCATTATTGACTTTTATGCCGAAATACCTGAAGGGTTCTTCCAGCATAACTGATGCTACTGACTCTTCTGGATCCGGTTCCGATTTCTCGGGAACCGAAGAAGAACCGAAAGGTGAAGATGCTAAAGGCCAGACGTTGAAGGCCAAGATATTGAGTCGGAGGCGTATCCACCTACTTCTCCCCGGGGTGCAGATGCTTCTCTTCCTCCGGATTCTGGGGGTGCAGCTTTTGCTTTCTTTTCTTTTCCATACTTTTGTGCTTGTGCTATTTGGCACGTTTGTTGTGAATAGAAGTACTTTTCGTTTAAGTATTTGCGCAAATTTTACTCTTTGCACCGCATTGTGCAAGGCTTCGGGTGTATTTTTTTCCCCGAGACCATTTGGATTCCGGTCATAAGTTCTTCCGGAATCGACCCTTTACCGCTGTGAGCACGTGATTTTTGCCCTAAGTGAATTATTCCAAAAAATTCAAACAAAATAATTTTTCTTTCATTATTTTACAATTTTGTGAATTTTGTGTTATTTTTGTTAATTGTTTGCATGTTATTTGTGCATTTTAATTCATACGAAAATATCAAAAAATATGCTTGACATTTGCATTCAGGACCTAATTTCATATTTTAACAAAATGTGAAGAAAATAACCAAAAATAGTCCACTTTCACATTTTTTTTCAATCGTTAATTGTTGAATTTGTCACGAAATAGATTTTGAACAATTTTAGGAATTAATTAGCTTAATTTTGGAAATAAATTTGGTCTCATTTTAATTTTTTGCATTTTAATAAAATTAGGAAAAATACAAATGAAATACAAAAATAAATGAAAGAGATTAAAATAAAAGGAGAGGAAATTAAAGAAAATAGGGAGGTCTTCATGGATTGCCCGATTTTGGGCCAAAATTGAGCCCAAAGCCCCAAACCCACCTCAAACACACCCAGGCCAGCCCTGAACGACCCAAACCCGGCCTGCCCCCCTTTAGTACAAAACAACGTCGTTTGGTTAGTTTTTGATCTTGACCGTCCATGGCTCACAATCCAACGGTCCAAATTCGTTTGGCATATTTAATAAGAGTGTCCAAAAACCACCCAAACCCTAAAAACATCGCTCACCCTCCTCGTACCCCCCTGTAACGCCGGCGTTACCATCACTGTCTCTCTGCCCTAAGCCGCCGGCCAGAAATCGTCTCCGCCGGCGGCGTTTGTCCAAATCACTTATAAATTACACCACAGATTCCCCAAGTCTTCCTCTTTCCAAACCTCAAACCCCCATGGTTCAAATCCCTGTCAAAAACCCCAAATCGTTGAAACCCTAGGCGCCGCCACCGCCGCACACGGCGGCCCCGGCTCCAAACACTTCCAAATTTACACCACCAAACCTCCTCCATCTCCTCATCACCAATCCGTAAATAATCCTCCTCAAATCATGATCAAGCCCCTCGAATTTCAAATCCAAATTCCGGTCAAAAACCCTAATTCATCCCATTGGTTTCACATAACACACCAGGGTTTCCTTTCTTCCCTCATGAGGAATTCGACGTCATTGGCCTTCGAACCTCATTGAAGTCAGTCGAATTGCGGATCTAGGGTTCATACGGTTCAAGCTTGTGTTGAGAATTTTCAAGGTCGAATGAGTTTCTAGTTAATATTATAGGCCTATTTTTGACGAAATAGACATATAATATTAACTGGAAGTCAATTTCGAAAGGCATTCTTGTGGAGTCCGAAAATCAGTGAGTTTTCTTTTTTTTTAATTTCTTTCTTTCTTTTTTTTTTGTTTGTTTGATTATTTGTGATGCAACTGCTTGCCTTTGCTTCCAATTCGATTTGAATCCTCAGACCTAGGATGTTTAATTCTTTGGATTAATTCTCATCTGTTCAGTTAATTGGTTCATGTTAGCTTAGTTTTGATTTTCGTTTTGTTGTTAAGCCTTGTTTAATTCTGATTAGTTCGAATTGTTAGTTTAAATTGGATTCGATTCAATTCTGATGTAGTTGTTTATAGTACTTTCTTCGGGTTGTAACTGGATTAGGATTAGTTAGGCTCTCAATAGTTGGTTTGGTGTGTCAAAACAGTATTTGTTTAGTAGTAATTCAGTAATTAACAATTAGTAGCCATTTGAATTAGTTAAGTATGTTTTGTTCTGTAAATTCAATGTTGGTTCAAGTAGTTATTAGGATTATTTTAGTTAGTCTGGTCAAGAATGCTGAGTTCAATTACTAGATTTAATAAGAGTTTAATTGGGATTGTTCTTCAATAGTTGGCAATTCAGAGTTTAGGAAATTGTTTGGTTATAGCTGTAATTCTAGTTTAAGTGCAGGGGTAGTTTAGGTATGTGGGGGCAAAGGGATCTTTAAATAATTGAATTGGAAGCTACTAGAACTTTCTAGATAAGTTTCAAATCAGATTTTTGGTAACTTAGGGGTGTAACTTGGGTAACAAGTCAGGGAATAAAGGATTAAGTAGGCAAAAAGAAAAAGAAAAAACTGAAAATAACGTAGGGACTAATGTGTAAAAGCTGAAATCTGAGGCTGCACCTTTTGTGCCTATAAAAGGGCATGCTTTTTGCCTTGAGGGGTAAGGGGAGAGAGCTCCAAAAATTCCCCCAAAAAATGCTCTCTAGTTTTCAGATCTGAATTTGAAATTCAAATATTCAAAACCCAAAAACAATAGAAAACCTTCAAAAATCCAAAAAGTATTGCTCCATTAGAAATTTCAGCATAACTTCAGCCCTTAGATAGTGAAATTAGACTAATCCTAGGCTGCTGAAGTTTCAGTCATTCACTGAGTTGTTTTCAAGTGAAATTAGACTCATATAAGCTGATTTTGGGTCAAGTGTTGGTCTATTCAAGCTGTGTTGATTGGTTTGGTACTATTCAAGCTGTTTCGATTGGGTTTTTGTGTTTGATTTGGTATGAAGTTTCTTCTGGATCATTTGACATCATCTCCTGGGTTGATTCACACTGATTTTGCTGCTGGAAATTGTTATTGCTGCTGATTCTCTTCTTTTGTTCATTGCAACTTGATTTTCAGGTACATGTCTCGAACCTTGGTGATGTAATATGTGATATTGAGAAGTTTGGAATGAAATCTCGCTGTTTCTTCACCTGCTGATCCCGATTATCTTCATGCATTAGTCATAGTCTAGTTCCATTAATTTTTATTTGGTTAGACGAGTGTTGCTAGTGAGTTTTTTTTTTGTAAACAGTTGACTGAATGTGTTAACTACTGGACTGTGTATTGCTGTTAATCTGCAGATTTAGAGAACAATTTGGAATGCTGAAATTGATTTTATGATATAGTTACTACTTTAGTTTAGTAGCCTCACATGTATAGTTGTTATAAATCTAGTCGAGGCATGAACTTGAATTAGTTTCCTCAAGAGAGCATCAGCGTTGGAGTAGATTCAGATAACAAATATTTGTGTTGTTAAATTAGATTTAGATGCGATAACTTCATTTACCTAGTAGTGCTTCAGCTTAATCAGCGTTTTCTGGATAAAGCAGTAGAACGTCTAATAACACATAGGTTTGAGTATAAAAATCAGAACCAAAGCAATAACCACCACTGGGATTCGATTAGAACAGCTTGAAGAAACATTTCAATAAAAAAGGGTGCAAATTGGATAGAAGATTGGTTAATGTGATGGACTGGGCACATCTGCACAAGGTAAAGGTTTGAAAACCTTATTGAGTGGCCCAGGTCCTATTCTATTGTACGTGTACATTTGGGCCTGAGTGCAGGTCTATAATTGTCTAATTGTCTTTATGAAATGCAATCTGATAAGCTTCAAACGAATTGCTAAAGCTTTGTTGTTACTTATTATGTTATCGGACTTACTAAGTTGAGATTGACTCATGAGGATTTGTCCTCCCCAAATACTTTACTTAGTTAGGGCTGGTTCTGTATTTTTAGAGACAAAAATAGAAAATCATAGTTGCTTCTAGGTTTGCCTTTCAAATAAGAAATGAGACGAGCCTCGCCAAACAAAAATACATAAATTGCGGGGCCCTCATTAAATACTTTATTAAAAATACTTTAGGAATTCGGGGCGTGCCATTTAGCGAATTTCCATGGCCTCCCGCAAAGTTAATAAGACGCTAGCCACATTAAGCACGCTTTTAATAATTTTACCTTCTTAAATACGGGTGTGCATTTCATGCAACCCAAATCCAAATCCCAAAACGTTGAATAAGAGGTGCCGAGGATCCGGGTGCATTTCATGTGACATGATCCAAAAACACGCTCTTAAACGGCGTTCACTTTCATAAAAAACTAATTAAAAGCGATTAAACAAATTCTTAAAATTGCACCATAGGATGACATGTATTAAAACCAGACTTTAGCCCAATATAACAGTTGAGCGACCGTGCTAGAACCACGAAACTCGGGAGTGCCTAACCCCTTCTCCTGGGTTAACAGAATTCCTTACCCGGATTTCTGGTTGGCGACTGTTAAACAGAGTCAAACCCTTTCCTCGATTCAGAATTCAAACCGGTGACTTGGGACACCATAAATCTCCCAAGTGGCGACTCTGAATCTTTTAATAAATGAATCCCGTTTCGATTGTCCTTTAATTGAAAAAACTCCTTTATTATATCCCTTCACGGGGTGTAGTGAAAAAGGAGGTGTGACAGCTCTGGTGACCCTGCTGGGGATAAGAACCCAGAATTTCGGTTCAGGGTTCAAGAATTCGAGCTCAGTTAAAATTGTTATATTTGGCTTTATTTGATTTTTCTACATGTTCCATGCTATGTGCTAAATGTTTTACCGCCTTGATATTTGTTGAATTGTATAAATTGTCGCGAATCCCTTCCTCTCTCTGAGTCTTCTACATCGTGGAGAAGGGTGCACTTCGTGTAGCTTCTCTTCTGTTTAGAGTCTTTTCCCATTTAGAACGAGGTTTGGATAAGTTGCAAAGCCGGCGGAGCTTCTGTATCCCTGGTACGCTGCCTCCCCCTCGGCCCGAGATGTCCGCTCGGGTAAGCCAGGTCTAGACCAATAAACCTAGGGTTTAAACCTAGAAGAACAAAACCTCATGCTGGATCCCTAGTAGGACGCTTGTTTGCATCATATGCATTTGACTTAGGGGACTCAACACAGGGGTTGGGTCCGTCTAGGACAGGTGACCTGAAATAATGGACCATCCTGATGCATCTTACGTGCTACTTGCGCATTTATTTGCTCGGCTTTGCATGTTGACCGGCTTGTCTAAATGAGTGAACTATGGAAATAAGCAGTGTTGGGACCAAGTGAGGGTAACCGCTAGTTTTGAAAAACCAATGTCCAAGTAGTGCCGAAATGCTGCCGGATTTTTGAAAATGAAGGAAAAAGAAGAAAAGTAGTTTTTATTTAGTTTGCTTACCAATGGAAAAGAAAAAAGAATTTTATTTTTCAAATTAGTTTGTTTATTTGCCACTGAACAAGAAAACATATAAAAGAATTTTGCTTTCAGAAATAGTGTATTTGCCAACAAAAACAAAGAGTCCTATTTTCAAAATAGTTAGGTTTATTTGCCCGAACTACGCCGGTTTGATTTTCACCGGATGTGAGATACGTAGGCAACCCTCATCGGGTCCAACCTCCCTTTGCAAAAATAGCCCAAAATGCCAAAATTTTTAATTTCGTCGAGTGATGCTATTCTTGTCAAAAATAAGCTGAATGTCCCTAAAAGGACGCCGGAAGGCCGTTTTGCAAGAACACCCACCCTGAGTCATTTTTCAATGGTTTGCGGGCACAGCCTTAAAATCTTCCTCCTAGAAGTGCTGAAAGGCCGTATTTGCAAATCCAAGTCCTGTTTTCTAAATAAAGACTTTTTGCACAAATAGCCTTTTCTCAAAATAAGTCATTAAAATCCCCTAATAAATGTGCAGGATGGATTCAAGTAACATCGAAACCTTCTCAGTCCTGAGCGAGATCCCTTTGAAACTTCACATGTGGTGGCATGATTTGGGAAAAGGAAGCAGAGATACCGTGGTCAAAAGTTTGGGTGGTCTCGTTGATTTGCTAAACATCCAACCAAGGAAAGATATTATTGAGGCATTGATACCATTCTGGGATCCGACCCGTAATGTATTCCGGTTTTCCGATTTTGAACTCACACCTACATTGGAAGAGATTGCCGGATACGCCGGTCTCAACGGGAACCTCCGAGGTAGATACCCACTTGCCCCACGACCGGTAACCCTTCATAGGTTCTTGGATTTATTGAACATCAGCCGGGATATTCAAGACCCGCATTTGGCGGAGGGGTGTTGTACACTGCATTTCTTATATCACCGGTATGGTAACCCCAAAGGTTTCGAGGAACCTAACACAGGATTGAACACATGCTGGAAATAAAGACGAATGGGAAGCCCGACGGGGATTAGCTTTCATGGTAGCCTTTCTGGGAGTGGTGGTTTGTCCGAGGAAAGACGGTCACATCGACCTTGGCCTGGTAAGGATGCTCGATGTTGCCATGAAAAAGCCTACTAGCACGGTGGTTCCCCTGATTGTAGCAGAAATGTACCAAGCTTTGACCAAATGTCGGGAAGGGGAGAAATTCTTTCAAGGCTGCAATTTGCTCTTACAATTGTGGATACAGGAACACCTCTGTCATCGCACAGGCTATATGAACTACGGTTTGACTGGATTGAGTTGTATTGCAGAATTTGAGACCCGAGTGACAGGTATGGAATTCCCTGAGGGTGCGTGAGGCTTGGTCGTCATGCTTAAGATCCTTGAGCGCAGATAAAGTTGAATGGGCTTATGGATGGCTCCCTGCTACGAAAGCTGTATATACCTCAGCGGAGGTCCCTTATATTCTTTTGGTGTTTATTCGAAGCATACAGCCTATGCTCCTTACCGAGTTCTGCAGCAATTTGGAAGATTCCAGACAGTGCACAACGATGAAGATCTGAGTGAGCAAGTCATCGAGTTAGGCCCGAAAGCTGCATTCCCTGAAGGCAGAATCCGAAAGATTTGGAATGAGTGCAGATACCTTGAACCCAAGACTATAGTACAGGACCGAGCCAACGGTGAGGTAGATCCCAAATACTTGGTCTGGTTTGGTAAGAGATTCCAGATTCCTGAGAGACCCGCCAAAAGGCCACATGTGCAACAGTTCACTAACGAGGCTCAGGTGCAGTGGGATTGGTTAGCTAAGGAGAAAGAGTATAGGGCCCGAATAGGAGCACTGGAAAAATAGGTTCAGGAACTCCGGTTTGAAAACATTTTGCAAGCCGCAGCCGACGAAGGTGATAAGAAGAAACTGGCCCAGGAGAATGAAGCTCTCAAAGCCCAAATTCAGCAAATGAAAATAGATGCCAGGAATCGGGAAAGAAGTCTATCCGACGAAAGATTGATAAAAGGTTTGAAGAAACAAGTTCTGGACTGTCAGGAGGAATTAGAAAAATCCGAGGGAAGTGTGGCAAAGCTTCGGGCACAATGGGCAAAGAAGACCAAGGAAAGGGCCCAATTTGTACAACAAATGAAGAAGAACTATGAGGGAACCATTGCTAACATGAAAAGAAAAATGAATACTCTTGAAGAAAAGGCCGCTCGGCAGGACAAAGAATTTCGGGCCGAGAGGGAACAGTGTTATGGGTTAATCGCTGAGATGGAAAAGGAAATAAAGTTGTTACAAGACCTTCACCTCCAGGATTCTCAGGTACTAGAGGCTCGTACCCAACAGATAAGTCGGCTGCTACAAGAAAAGGGCCAAATCAGGGAACGAATCAGAAACATTGCCAATTACATTGTCATGAAGTACCAAGCTGGTGAGCGGATGGGTCGTACCACGTTCTTTGCTTCCGTGATGATATTCGTCCGCCGGGTCATGAATGATTTGGATCAGTTGCAAAAGGGTCTCGCACGCACGCCCGCGGCGATGCCGAGAGATGCCCCCCGGGCCTCAGGATTTGAAGCTTTGATGTATTCCTAGATAATCGAGTCTGTATTTCTGCTTTTGAGTCTGGTTTTTGTACTTCTCTTTTCCGAAAAAGAAAAAAAAAAGAAAAACAAATAGTCTAATAGCTTTGGAATCACAGTTGTTATTTAATGAAAATTTGAAAATTCCCGAAAAATTATTTCTTTATTTTTGCATTTATTTGCAAGAACTACGCTTGGTCTGATTCATGCGGGGTCGTGATACGTAGGCAATCTCCATAGGATTCGACTGTAACTAAATAAAAAGGGAAAAACAAGAAAAGAATGAAAGGAAAGAGGTGAAAAACAAGAAAGGGAAAGAAAAACAAAAGAGGGAAAGAAAAACAAAAAGAAAATAGGAAAACAAACAAAGGCAAGCAAGAGAAAATAAAAAGTGAACAAAGGAAAAAAAAGAGCGGAAAAACAATTTTGAGGAAAGGAGCGAATAGGAACAAGGAAAAACCAAGGCAAAAGAAAAAAGAAAAGAGGGAAAAATAAGAGAGAAAAGCAAAAGAAAAGAGGGAAAGGCAAGAAACAAACAATCGAAAACACGAGGGAAGAATGAGAGGAAAGGCATGGCAAATAAAGAAAAATGAAAGCCGGGATGACGCATGCAACCCTGCGAAGTCATAATAGAAATGGTTAACTGCCTAGGTGTATTCACTCCCCAAATATGCGGGTACCAATATGTTAAATGCCCTAACTCTAACGTGATGGTTTCATTTTGTCATGTCATTCCAGAAAAGGTGGTTGGTTTGTGGTTTGAAAGTGGTAACTCTGCTTCATAACACAAGGACAAGAGGCAATGGCAAACAACAAGAGAACTGATTTGGTTGATACCGGTGTTCGACAACAGTTGGTGGAACGGGATAATGGGTTGGTTGGAGAGGTGCGGATGCTGAGACAACACATGACAGACATGTATCAAGCCTGGATGACTGGAAAGGCACCACCCCCGCCACCACCAATTTTCCCGGACACTACCCTTACCCAAACTCCCAACATAATACCAGATGATCCTCCATATTCTCCGGATACACCCGCTTATCACACTCGCCCCAACTACCCTAGTAGCTCCATCGCTCATCCTGCAGTCACTTCTCCCTAATATTTCCCTCTTGTCATATCCGTTACCCTAGACAATGAATACCCACCCAAAGCGTGTAATGCCTGATTTCACCCTCCAGAGGTTGCCCACAGGGTCCTTGATCCATACAAGAAGAGCTCCCGGGATGAGCAGATTCATGGTAGAAATGAAAGGGTTACGGGAAGAGCAGGGCGAGATGAGGTAGCCAGGAAGTTGACAAGCACAGAACAGCCCTTAAGGGACAAGCGAAGAGTGGGAGGTCAGGGTAGCATGACTTGCAAGGGACTGATTGTGCCACATGACACCCGCCTGCCCGCAGGATTCAAAGTACCAAACTTCAACTTGTATGATGGGCGTGGAGATCCGGTAGCCCACCTGAGGGTCTATTGCAACGAAATGAGGGTTGTTGGAGAGAAAGATGACGTGATGATGGCATATTTGAGTGAAAGCCTAACTGGGGCAGCTTTGGACTGGCATGGTCATCAAAATGTCGATGAGTGGCTTACATTGGGTGATATGGCTCAAGACTTTGTCCGATACTTCCAATGCAAATCAAGTGTTACCCCAGACCGCACCTCGCTATCTAAGATGAAAAAGAGGCTGGAGGAAAGCTTTAATGAGTTTGGGCTCAGATAGAGGGAGCAAGCTGCTCGAGTCAGTCCCCCGATCAGCGAAGAAGAAATGGTTAAGCTTTTTCTACAGGCCCAGGGACCCACCTACTACAGTCATTTGATCCCGGCCCTGGGAAAGCCTTTCAATGATGTGTTAAAAATAGGAGAGCTAGTGGAAGAAGGAATCAAGTCAGGCAAAATCGTGAGTTGTTCGAAAGCCATTCAGAACGTACCAGTAAGCTTGGTTGGAAGAAAGAGGAACGGAAAAGACGATCCGATAGGTTTTCCTGATCAACACTTCCATCCTCAACATCGTCCCCGTGGTTATCCTCGTGCATTAGATGACCTTCCCCGATGCTACTTCTCTCCACAGAAATCCCAAAATCGCACATCATATTCTTAGTACCCAGCTCCTCAAAATGCCCATCTACCCCCGCAAGCTTACCAAAAACACCCCGGATCAGGTTTTTGGCCCAATCCAGCATTTAAGAATGAGAGGTTACGAAAGAAGAAAGCCTTCATTCCGTTGGGAGAATCATACGCCATTCTGTTTCAGCGGTTAAGGACACTGGATATGTTGAAGCCGATTCAGATAGAAGTGTCGAACCCTCCTCCAAAGAAGTTCTATCCTTCTCAACAGTGCGCATACTGCTTCGGTGCCCTGGGGCACGACATAGAGAAATGTTGGAATCTGAAGAAAGCAATTCAAAAGCTTATTGATGCAGGCAACATCGTCGTTCAAAATCCAGATGCAACAAACACTGGCCAAGATCCATCTCCTGTGCACAAAGAGAAGCATATGGTGGGTATGATTGATCGTGAGAATGAGCCGGCAGAAGAAACCCAGAAGCAGTTTGCTCAGAACAACATGATGAAGACTTGTGAAAATTCCAGCAATCTTGGTGTGAAATTCAGTGGCTAAGACGTCATGCTTGGTAATTGGAAAGACGCTCCATCTCTTGGAGTTTTGGTGGTTTATTTTTTTGTCATTTCTGTTGTCCGAGTTATTTCAGGGTTGTAATCCGGATATGTCTTGTGACTCAAACCCTTCTGTCCTTTCACTTTGTCTTGTTTGTCTCGTCGTAGTAGCTTGTGTAGTGATGTTTAGGTTTGTTCAAGGGTTGTAACTCTAGTCTAGTTTGCTTGTTTCGTTGTTTAAACCTTTTCGCCGTCAGTCTAATGCAATTCTCTGTTTCCCGCCATTTCTAGTCATTTTATCTAGTTCCATTCTCCTTTTGCAATGCTTTTCATGCTGGTTCTGGTGACATGACATGCACGCATAATTCTCAGCCTGGTTTTAAAAGTCAGAAGCAATAAGACAATGTTGAAGATGTAAGGACATTCGAGGGAAATACGTAAGGGCATTTTGAGATCACTTCGAGTCCAAGTTGTGTGAAACTGGGGCAGACGGAACATAAACAAATACTGTTAAAATGCATCGTGCCACATCGGTTTGAGACCAAAGGCAAGTTTGCCCCCGAGTCTACAGGGGCCGTTCATGGTACCGAGATTGTTGTCCAATGGCGCTAGGTAATTGACAAATGTAGAAGGCTAATGTGTGGATATGGTTAGTGATTCTGGTACAATCAAAAGATGTTACATATGTTTTCCCCATGTTTGTTTAATTGTGTAGTTTGCACTTGGCATGTTTTGGAGATTGGAATGACGAAGGCATTTTGTTCTGCTATCCAAACACTTTACCCTTTGTTACCCCTTTGAGCCTCGGTTATTTTCTTGCATACCCCTCTTTCAGAATCAATAATAAAGCTCATAAGCCCGAGCGGGGAAAGAAAGTGGAGAAACAAGAGAAAAACAGTGAAAAAGGAAAAAGAAAAGAAAAAGAAAAGAAAAGAAAAAAGAAGAGAAAAGAAGAGAAAAGGAAAAAGAAAGGGAAAAGAAGGAAAAAACAAAGAAAAAAGAATAGAAAATAAAAACAGAAAAAAAAGAGAAAAGAAAAAGAAAAGAAAAGAAAAGAAAAGGAAAAGAAAGAAATGAAAAGAAAGAAAAGAAAAGTGGAAGAAAAGGAAAGATCGCAACAACGAATGTAGTTTTATGACCTGAACTACGTTTGACTTGATCCCGAAAGAGTACGTAGGCAGCCTCCCTCTGAGGTTCAGTCACACCAAAATAAAAGTCCAAAGCCCCCAAGAAGGAAACTGGGGCAGAAGTTGTGGTTGTTGTGGGAAATTTGATTCCGAAAGTTGTAATTTTGAACCCATATTGAAATTGTTTTGAGCCTTTAATACCCCTTCTTTCTAACCCCATCCAAAAGCCCACATTACGGTCCAAAGAAAGACCTTCCGATGAGTCTTCGAGAGATGCCAAGTCAAGCGAGTAGAGGTGAATCATATCAGGGGCAACGCTTCTGTCCAAAGTTGAAAGAAATGAAGAATGAGAGAGTCTTGATGATAAAAGCCCTCACAGGCACCGTAAGGCGATGAAAGCTGAGAGAAATCAAAAATGAGAGAGTCTTATTGGTGAAAACCTTCACGGACACCATAAGGCGACAGTGAGATGAGAGAAAGACCCAAAATAAGAGAGGCTTGATGGTGAAAACCCTTCGGGCACTACAAGTCGAAAAAGGATTGTGATTCAAATTGGATAAGCGGAGCATTGAAGCCTAGTTTCACGGCGAAAAGGTACAACAAGAGCTGAACATCAGATTTGCTTAGCAAAATAGGCTGTAGATGCATGTCAAGGTCATCAGAGTCGGTATCCACATCCGATAGGTTTCTACTTTGTAGTTTTCTTGTTAGGAATCATCTCTTTCCATTGTCCTCTCCTCTGCTCCTTTTGTCTTGTTTACTTCCTCTTCCCGAGTCAATTCGGTNAGTTTTTAGATCTGAATTTGAAATTCAAATATTCAAAACCCAAAAACAATAGAAAACCTTCAAAAATCCAAAAAGTATTGCTCCATTAGAAATTTCAGCATAACTTCAGCCCTTAGATAGTGAAATTAGACTAATCCTAGGCTGCTGAAGTTTCAGTCATTCACTGAGTTGTTTTCAAGTGAAATTAGACTCATATAAGCTGATTTTGGGTCAAGTGTTGGTCTATTCAAGCTGTGTTGATTGGTTTGGTACTATTCAAGCTGTTTCGATTGGGTTTTTGTGTTTGATTTGGTGTGAAGTTTCTTCTGGATCATTTGACATCATCTCTTGGGCTGATTCACACTGATTTTGCTGCTGGAATTGTTATTGCTGCTGATTCTCTTCTTTTGTTCATTGCAACTTGATTTTCAGGTACATGTCTCGAACCTTGGTGATGTAATATGTGATATTGAGAAGTTTGGAATGAAATCTCGCTGTTTCTTCACCTGCTGATCCCGATTATCTTCATGCATTAGTCATAGTCTAGTTCAATTAATTTTTATTTGGTTAGTCGAGTGTTGCTAGTGAGTTTTTTTTTTGTAAACAGCTGACTGAATGTGTTAACTACTGGACTGTGTATTGCTGTTAATCTGCGGATTTAGAGAACAATTTGGAATGCTGATATTGATTTCATGATATAGTTACTACTTTAGTTTAGTAGCCTCACATGTATAGTTGTTATAAATCTAGTCGAGGCATGAACTTGAATTAGTTTCCTCAAGAGAGCATCAGCGTTGGAGTAGATTCAGATAACAAATATTTGTGTTGTTAAATTAGATTTAGATGCGATAATTTCATTTAGCTAGTAGTGCTTCAGCTTAATCAGCGTTTTCTGGATAAAGCAGTAGAACGTCTAATAACACATAGGTTTGAGTATAAAAATCGGAACCAAAGCAATAACCACCACTGGGATTCGATTAGAACAGCTTGAAGAAACATTTCGGTAAAAAACGGTGCAAATTGAATAGAAGATTGGTTAATGTGATGGACTGGGCTCATCTGCATAAGGTAAAGGTTTAAAAACCTTATTGAGTGGCCCAGGTCCTAGTCTACTGTACGTATACATTTGGGCCTGAGCACAGGTCTATAATTGTCTAATTGTCTTTATGAAATGCAATCTGATAAGCTTCATACGAATTGCTATAGCTTTGTTGTTACTTATTATGTTATCGGACTTACTAAGTTGAGATTGACTCATGAGGATTTGTCCTCCCAAAATACTTTACTTAGTTAGGGCTGTTTCTGTATTTTTTAGAGACAAAAATAGAAAATCATAGTTGCTTCTAGGTTTGCCTTTCAAATAAGAAATGAGACGAGCCTCGCCAAACAAGAATACATAA
Organism: Nicotiana attenuata; assembly: GCF_001879085.1. Taxonomy (NCBI): domain Eukaryota; kingdom Viridiplantae; phylum Streptophyta; class Magnoliopsida; order Solanales; family Solanaceae; genus Nicotiana; species Nicotiana attenuata. The sequence goes on from NW_017670311.1 coordinate 220,696, forward strand.
ATTGCAGGGCCCTCATTAAATGTTTTATTAAAAATACTTTAGGAATTCGGGGCGTGCCATTTAGCGAATTTCCATGGCCTCCCGCAAAGTTAATAAGACGCTAGCCACATTAAGCGCGCTTTTAATAATTTTACCTTCTTAAATACGGGTGTGCATTTCATGCGACCCAAATCCAAATCCCAAAACGTTGAATAAGAGGTGCCGAGGATCCGGGTGCATTTCATGTGACGTGATCCAAAAACACGCTCTTAAACGACATTCACTTTCATAAAAAACTAATTAAAAGCGGTTAAACAAATTCTTAAAATTGCACCATAGGATGACATGTATTAAAACCAAACTTCGTGTAGCATTTATTTGTTTTTGAGTCTGTTTTTGTAACTTCCCTTTTTGAGAAAAAAGAAAAACAAATAGTCTGGTAGCTTTTGTAATCGCAGTATTAATGAAAAATTGAGAAAAATTCCCCGAAAATTGTTTCCTTAGTTTCGCATTTATTTGCTAGAACTATGCTTTGTCTGATTCATGCGGGGTCATGATACGTAGGCAATCTCCATAGGATTCGACCGTAACCAAAAACAAAAAATAAAAAGGGAAAATAAGAGAAATAAAAAGAGAGCAAGAGAAAAGAAAGAAACGAGCGGAAAAACAATTTTGAGGAAAGGGGAGAATAGGAACAAGAAAAACCAAGGCAAAAGAAAAGAAGGAAAGGAAAAGAGAGGAAAATGAGAGGAAAGCAAAGAAAAGAGGGAAAGGCAAGAAATAAACAATGGAAAACACGAGGGAAGAATGAGAGGAATGGCATGGCAAATAAAGAAAAATGAAAAGGCCGCGATGACGCATGCAATCCAAGCAAAAGCATAATAGGAGCTGTCAACTGCCTAGGTGCATTCATTCTCCAAATGTGCGGGTACCAATGTGTTAAATGCCCTAACGCTAACGTGATGGTTTCATTTTGCCATATCATTTCAGACAGGTGGTTGGTTTGTGGTTTTAGAAGTAACTTTTCCCTGCAACACAAAGGTAAAAGGCAATGGCAGAGAACAACAGAACTGAGTGGATTGACACCGGTGCCCGAAAACAACTGGTTGAACAGGATAATGGGTTGGTTGAAGAGGTGCGGATGCTGAGACAACACATGACAGACATGTATCAAGCCTGGATGACTGGAAAGGCGCCACCCCCGCCACCACCAATTTTCCCGGACGCTACCCTTACCCAAACTCCTAACATAATACCAGATGATCCTCCATATTCTCCGGATACACCCGCTTATCACACTCGTCCCAACTACCCTAGTAGCTCCATCGCTCATCCTGCAGTCACTTCTCCCCAATATTGCCCTCCTGTCATATCCGTTACCCCAGACAATGAATGCCCACCCAAAGCGCGTAAGGCCCGATTTCACCCTCCAGAGGTTGCCCACAGGGTCCTTGATCCATACAAGAAGAGCTCCAGGGATGAGCAGATTCATGGTAGAAATGAAAGGGTTACGGGAAGAGCAGGGCGAGATGAGGTACCCATGAAGTTGACAAGCACAGAACAGCCCTTAAGGGACAAGCGAAGAGTGGGAGGTCAGGGTAGCATGACTTGCAAAGGACTGATTGTGCCACATGACGCCCGCCTGCCCGCAGGATTCAAAGTACCAAACTCAAAAATCCAAAAAGTATTGCTCCATTAGAAATTTCAGCATAACTTCAGCCCTTAGATAGTGAAATTAGACTAATCCTAGGCTGCTGAAGTTTCAGTCATTCACTGAGTTGTTTTCAAGTGAAATTAGACTCATATAAGCTGATTTTGGGTCAAGTGTTGGTCTATTCAAGCTGTGTTGATTGGTTTGGTACTATTCAAGCTGTTTCGATTGGGTTTTTGTGTTTGATTTGGTGTGAAGTTTCTTCTGGATCATTTGACATCATCTCCTGGGTTGATTCACACTGATTTTGCTGCTGGAAATTGTTATTGCTGCTGATTCTCTTCTTTTGTTCATTGCAACTTGATTTTCAGGTACATGTCTCGAACCTTGGTGATGTAATATGTGATATTGAGAAGTTTGGAATGAAATCTCGTTGTTTCTTCACCTGCTGATCCCGATTATCTTCATGCATTAGTCATAGTCTAGTTCAATTAATTTTTATTTGGTTAGTCGAGTGTTGCTAGTGAGTTTTTTTTTTGTAAACAGCTGACTGAATGTGTTAACTACTGGACTGTGTATTGCTGTTAATCTGCGGATTTAGAGAACAATTTGGAATGCTGAAATTGATTTCATGATATAGTTACTACTTTAGTTTAGTAGCCTCACATGTATAGTTGTTATAAATCTAGTCGAGGCATGAACTTGAATTAGTTTCCTCAAGAGAGCATCAGCGTTGGAGTAGATTCAGATAACAAATATTTGTGTTGTTAAATTAGATTTAGATGCGATAATTTCATTTAGCTAGTAGTGCTTCAGCTTAATCAGCGTTTTCTGGATAAAGCAGTAGAACGTCTAATAACACATAGGTTTGAGTATAAAAATCGGAACCAAAGCAATAACCACCACTGGGATTCGATTAGAACAGCTTGAAGAAACATTTCAGTAAAAAACGATGCAAATTGAATAGAAGATTGGTTAATGTGATGGACTGGGCACATCTGCACAAGGTAAAGGTTTAAAAACCTTATTGAGTGGCCCAGGTCCTATTCTATTGTACGTGTACATTTGGGCCTGAGCACAGGTCTATAATTGTCTAATTGTCTTTATGAAATGCAATCTGATAAGCTTCAAACGAATTGCTAAAGCTTTGTTGTTACTTATTATGTTATCGGACTTACTAAGTTGAGATTGACTCATGAGGATTTGTCCTCCCCAAATACTTTACTTAGTTAGGGCTGTTTCTTTATTTTTTAGAGACAAAAATAGAAAATCATAGTTGCTTCTAGGTTTGCCTTTCAAATAAGAAATGAGACGAGCCTCGCCAAACAAAAATACATAAATTGCAGGGCCCTCATTAAATGCTTTATTAAAAATACTTTAGGAATTCGGGGCGTGCCATTTAGCGAATTTCCATGGCCTCCCGCAAAGTTAATAAGACGCTAGCCACATTAAGCGCGCTTTTAATAATTTTACCTTCTTAAATACGGGTGTGCATTTCATGCGACCCAAACCCAAATCCCAAAATGTTGAATAAGAGATGCCGAGGATCCGGGTGCATTTCATGTGACGTGATCCAAAAACACGCTCTTAAACGGTGTTCACTTTCATAAAAAACTAATTAAAAGCGGTTAAACAAATTCTTAAAATTGCACCATAGGATGACATGTATTAAAACCAAACTTTAGCCAAATATAGCAGTTGAGCGACCGTGCTAGAACCACGGAACTCGGGAGTACCTAACCCCTTCTCCCGGGTTAACAGAATTCCTTAGCTGAATTTCTGGTTCGCGACTGTTAAACAGAGTCAAACCCTTTCCTCGATTCGGGATTCAAACCGGTGACTTGGGACACCATAAATCTCCCAAGTGGCGACTCTGAATCTCTTAATAAACGAATCCCGTTTCGATTGTCCTTTAATTGGAAAAACTCCTTTATTATACCCTTCACGGGGTGTAGTAAGTGAAAAAAGGAGGTGTGACAACCGTGAGGTTTCATAAGTGAGGGTCATCTTATGTTTACGGTGCTCTTGAAGATGGCGTTTCCTATTTATTACGGTACTAGCATTTGAAGTACTTGTTTAACTTTAAAATGATAAAATTAAATTCATCGATAGGACAAGAAACAAGATAGAAATAAAAGGGCTTTGCTTTGTTCTTTCCATTTTCAAAAGTACATAAGCATTCGTTGTGCTAAAAAGAAATTGATATTACTTGTGGCTAACTTGTACAACTTGTTTCTACGGGGCTGGCCGCGCAGTCCCTGGTCCCGATGATACAACTTTGTTTCTAGGTTTCGTATTCCGATCGATATGGCAATCATTGTTGTTTCATCATAAGCATATCATCCCCCCCCAGTGTTCGAATACAAATTTAAACATTGGAAGTTTTGCATCTTTGAAATTCCACTAGTGAATGGTTAGATATTCTTCAGTTTGGTAGCAAAATTCACTTCCCCTTAGGAATTTATGCTATCGAGACAAATATTATCTAACAATCCCTTAGTGGCTTGCACTCGTGAACGGTCGGGTAATCTTTGCTTGACACCAAACTTTACTTCCCAGTAGGAACTTTGCTACCGAGCAAAAGACTATCTAATCGCTTGGTAGTGGCTCGTTGCTTGCATGCCTTGTCATTTAAAGGTCTTATTTTTGCTGACGAGGCTTCCTTCATAGTATGCTTTTCGTTGCTGCGTCGTTAAAAACCTTGCTAGAAAACCCAACTGGAACAAAAACTGGACGAAAGGAAAAAGAGTGCAGCACATACTTTCAGTATAGTCAAGGCCAATAGTATCTCTTGAGGTGTGCCACATTCCAGTTGCTCGGCAACTTTTCTCCTCCTTGATTTTCCAACTCGTAAGGCCTCTTCCCGGTGATAGCCGAACCCGGTAGGTACCTTCCCATGTTGTACCTAGCTTCCCTGCATTAACTCTCGGGTGTTCTGAGTTACTTTCCTTAAAACCAAGTCTCCTACTTTGAAATAATGGACGTTGGCTCTTCGATTATAATATCTTTCCATTCTCTGCATTTGGGTTGCCATCCTTATATGCGCCAAGTCCCTGCATTTATCTAGCAGCTCCAATTTGACCAACATTGCATCATTGTTTATTTCTTCATCTGTCCGGAAATATCTCAAGGTAGGTTCCCCTACTTCCATCGAAATCAAGGTTTTTGCTCCGTACACAAGAGTGAAAGGAGTTTCCCCCTTGCTTGATTTGGCCATTGTTCGGCACGCCCATAGTACTCCTGGCAACTCTTCAGGCCATTTGCTTTGTTTGCTTCCAATCTCTTTTTGAGATTTTGTATAATCACGTTGTTTGTTGATTCTGCCTGACCGTTTGCGCTCGGATGATAAGGTGATGATGTGATCCTTTTGATTTTTAAGTCTTTAAGGAACTTTGTGACCTTTGCGCCTATAAATTCTTGTATGTTGTCACAGGCTATCTCTTTTGGTATCCTGAATTTGCAAATTATATTCTCCCACACGAAATCTACCACTTCGCTTTCACTGATTTTCCGATAAGGACCTACTTCGACCCACTTAGAAAAATTGTCAGTTAAAATCAAAAGAAATCTTACCTTAACAGGGACCGGTGTCAGCGCGCTGACTATATCCATCCCCCACATCATCAATGGCCATGGTGACAAAACTGAGTGTAGTAGCTCTGCCGGTTGATGTACCAACAGTGCGTGACGTTGACATTTATCATATTTTTGAACATAAACCTTGGCGTCTTGTTCCATCCGGGGCCAGTAGTATCCTGCCCTGATTAATTTTAACAATAAGGAATTTGCGCCTGAGTGATTTCCGTAGGCCCCTTCGTGGACTTCTCGCATAACATAGTTTGCCTCGGAAGCTCCCAAAAGTCGGGCCAACAGGCCTTGGAAAGATCTTCTGTATAATTGTCCTCCCTTGAAGCTATATCGAGCTGCTTTAGTGCGCAGCACCTGAGATGCCTTGGGATCTTCAGGCAATTTTCTGTGTTCGAGATAGTCAATTATTTCATTTCTCCAATCCCAGACCAAATTGGTTGCGTTTACCTTGTATTGTTATCCGCATCCAGTACCGAATGCATAAGCTGTACGACCGTGCTTGAATCTGATCCCTTCATTTTCGTAGATGATCTAAGATTGGCTAGTGCATCTACTTTCACATTCCCTTCCCTCGGGATGTGCGCAATTGACCATTCCTTGAACCGAGGCGAACAGAGCTTGGACTTTCACTACATATTATTGCATGCGTTCCTCTTTGGCTTTGAAGATCCTGTAGACCTGATTTACTACCAATTAGGAGTCGCATATGATTTTTATGGCCTCGGAGTCCAGTCCCCGGGCCAGCTCAAGTCTTCCAATCAAAGCTTCATAATCTGTTTCATTGTTAGTCAGAGGAACAGTTCTTATGGCCTACCTTAGGGTTTCTCCCGAGGGCATGGTTAGCACTATGTCGAGCCCGGACACCTTCACATTGGAAGCTCCATCCGTGAACAAGGTCCAAGCTTCCGATGTCGATTCCGACACCATCACTGCTTCTTTGGTTGCCAAAGGTAACAGACCTAGACAGAAATCAGCCACAAAGTCAGCCCAAACTTGCGACTTAATCACAGTCCTAGGTTTATACTCTATATCAAATTCACTCATTTCGACGGCCCATTTGTCCAACCTACCTGAAAGTTTAGGTTTATGAAGAATATTCTGTAAGGGAAAAGTGGTCACCACGGCTATCGGGTGAAATTGGAAATAAAGCCTTAGCTTTTGAGCGGCGACTATGAGGGCTAAGGCCAATTTTTCCAAATGTGGGTAGCAAGTTCATGCTCCCGTTAAAATTTTACTAACGTAATAAATAGGATATTGCGTACCTTCATCCTCACGGGCTAAGACAACACTTATCGCTACTTCCGAGACTGTTAAGTAGATCAACAGTTGTCCGCCTTCCTCCGATTTTGACAATAATGGACGGCTTGAATAATACCTATTCAAATCCTTCAAAGCGTTGACATTACGGACTCCATTCGAAGTTGTTCTTCTTTTTGAGTAGTGAAAAGAAATTATGGCATTTTTCCTAAGATCAGGAGATGAATCTGATCAAAGCAGTCAGTCTCCCTGTCAACCTTTGAACCTCTTTCACGCTTGATAGCTGGTCCAGGATGTCTTCGATGGCTTTAATTTTATCGGGGTTAACCTTGATCCCCCTTTGCGACACCAGGAACCCCAGGAACTTATCGGAGCTAACCCCGAATGCACACTTCTCGGGGTTAAGCTTCATGTTGTGCTTCCTTAAGATGTCAAAGGTTTCTTGCAAGTGTTTAAGACGATCACATGCATTCGAAGACTTAACAAGCATATCATATATGTAAACCTCCATAGTTTTCCCTATCTGTTTCTCAAACATTTTTTTTATGATCTATTGATAAGTGGTTCCGGCGTTCTTTAGCCCGAAAGGCATCACATTATAATAGTATGTGCCGAAGTTCGTTATGAACGAAGTTTTTTCCTGATCCTCCGAGTTCATCTTGATTTGGTTATACCCGGAGTAAGCATTGAGGAAACTCATTAACTCGTGTCCCGCCGTCTCATCAATTATTTGATCAATGTTTGGCAATGGGAACGAGTCTTTCAGGCACAAGTCTACGCATGAGAGCAATTTATCAATTGGGATGTAGAACAAGTGTTAATGAATCATTTAAGACATGTAAGGATAGACTAACACAAATAGTAATAAAGTGACTATGAGAGTCTAGAATATGATACTAGAATTCAATTAAAGCATGGAAAGAATCTAAGTAGCCTAAACCGGTCAAATACCACGTACAACCCATGTACCCACTCGTCACCTTGCGTACACGGCTTTCACATAGCACAAATAAATCAATCATACCAATTCTAAGTGGTAGTTCCCTCACACAAAGTTAGGCAAGATACTTATCTTAACTAAGCCAATTCAACACTTGGAAATAGCTTTTCCCTTAAAATTCGCCTCCACACGGCTCAAATCTAACCAAAATCGACTTAATATCATCAAACAATGCTAGGAAAATCAATTGCAATAGATAAAGCTAAGATTTTACATTTTTCCCAAAAATCAACAAAAGTTCGTCTGGGGCCTGCCCGATCGAAACCCGGGCCCAATGGCAGATTTCGTCTACCCATGACCCCACAAGTTCATATATGTGATTAGTTTCAAAATCCGAGTCCAAATCGACTCTCAAAACTCAATTTCTTATTTTTCAAAAACTTGACAAAGTTTCACAAATTTTTACTTTGATTCATATGATTTTGATGTTAAAATCTAAGATATATTGATGGAATATGATTAGAAATAGATTAGATCTTCTAGTTGTTCATTTGTGTGATGAAGCGGATTCTTATACCTTGGCGACGAGTGTAGACTCGGGAATACTAGTCGGTTGCCTAGTTGTTGTGACCATGGTGGGGTCATGGGGAGCTGTTGATTTGAGCCTAGCCGATGGGTTATATCTTGCATGAGGATTTGAGGTCGCGTTTTTTGTATGAGGTTTCAGTTCAGTAGAATGCATATATTACTATTTTGGGGCATTTGAAGAAATTGGCGTGACTCTCACAAGGATAAGTATGCGCTCGACAGCGTCTTCAAAGTGTTTTATGACTAGTGTTACATAAGGCTATGAAATATTCAGCTAATTAATAATGTGGGGCTACAAAAACTGCGAAAGAATGGTACTATGGATTACCAACAATGTGTTATATGGCTTTGAGCTAAGTGGGGGAGTCTGCTATCGACGATCGGAATGCATGATCATTAGTGTATTAGTTCCTGGACTAGGATGTGTTTGCAGATTGGATATGATTTGAGAAAGGTTTCGCCGAGGATGATTTAGAGCAAAGAATTGGTGGATGCATGATATAATATGCTTTACGGGTATATAGAGTTCTTAGGAAATATTCAAGTTTGATGCTCATTGTGGATGTAGTGTGCAAGGAAAATAAATCTCTTGGTTGCCTCTTTTGGTTGTTTAGGTGCGGGTGAAGTGCGGATTATTCGGTGTCTATTAGCTGTGAAGTGGGGATTCAGAACAAGGTGGATGACTATTGAAAAGATTCTGATGAGTTCAAGATTTATATATGGCACTTGAGAATTTTCAGATCTGTGAATGGTTAGAGCACGGGATCGGTAGTAGATGGTGTCCGGGTTTGTGGTACTTCTATATCAAGAATGACTTTGCATGGCAGTATTGGAGAGATGCAAGAAACAACTTTGTATTCACGGTAGGTTCCTTCAGAACGAGCTTATCGGGTTGAGTTACTTTTGAGTTTGGCATTCTGCGTGACTCGATTGAGTTAGAGAAAATCAGTTCTGATGACTTGATTTTGTGTTAACGAGTTTCGAAGAATTCACTATGGTTATGGCCACGATGCGGGGTTGGTGTCTTCTACATGTATTGGAGGTATGTGGCGGGTGGTGATGTCCTTCTGTATTGAGTTAAATGAAAGGTTCCCGGTTGATGAGGTGTTCGACTTGCTTTGTGGTTCAGAGTTGATTATGAGATTTTCGTATTTTCACGAGTTAGCATGATTGTGGCGGTGCGCCGTATGGGATTGAAAGTTGCGAGTTTAGGGTTGCGGTTTAGTTTTGAAGGGAATGACATGAGTTCTTGATGGCATGGACTATTTTAGAAGTTTAAGAGAATGCTGGCCCTATTTGATGTTGCCTAAGAAGAGTGCGCATATTAGAAGGTGTATTGTATTTTGACTTGCAGATGTTTAGCTAGTGTTGCAGTGATCGCCTGGCTTTGGGTTGCTGCGACTATGAGTGTTAAGGGGCTGGGCTGGGCTAGAGAAAAAGTGGATCGGCCGGTCTCGATACCGGTCCAGTCACTAGTTATTTTTACCGGGTTTACCGATTCCGGGCTTAGCCAATGCAAAATGGAACCGGAACGGTTCCGGACCTTTTGGGTCGGGCTGGGCCGGTCTTAATTAAAATAAAATAAGTATTGTAAGACATAACATTAAACTTTTAAAGTTTAAAGTTTAAACTTTGAAGTGTTAAATTTGAAATTTAAATTTAAATTTAAAATTTGAAATTAAGTGGCTACATAAAATTATTTAATAAGACCAATATGTAAGGATCAAACTTCAAAGGCTTTCAATTTATATTTCATTGCATAGTAATACTTCAAATTAACTTGTCTAATAAACTAACACATTAAGCTTAAATAAGTCTAATAAATTCAAAATACAAATTGTCTCAAATCAACTTAAATACGAATTTCCGGAGGACGCTCAAGACAACCCTTGATATGCCTCCTTAATGTAACGACCCGATCGGTCGTTTTGAGCAATTGCACTTCGCTCAGTTGTTTGAGGGCATGAGTAGCTCCGTATGATGTATTATGACTTATGTGAATCGTCGGTTTTGGTTTTCAGGTTATTCGAAATTGATTTGGAAGAATGATTCTCAGCTTAAAGCTTTAAATTTGAAATGTTTGACCAAGTTTCGACTTTTATTATTTGACCTCGGATGGGATTTCTGATGGTTCCATTAGCTCCGTTGGGTGATTTTGGACTTAGGAGCGCGTCCGGATTGTGATTTGGAGGTCTGTGGTAGAATTTGGCTTGAAATGGCGAAAGTTAGAATTTTGGAAAGTTTGACCAGGGGTGGACATTTTGATATCGGGGTCGGATTGTGATTCCGGAAGTTGGAGCAGGTCCATAATGTCAAATATGACCTGTGTGCAAAATTTGAGGTCAATCGGACATGATTTGATAGGTTTCGGCATCAGTTGTGGAAGTTGAAGTTTTAGAGTACTACGATTTTCAATTGAGGTGTGATTCGTCGTTTCGATGTTGTTATGTGTGTTTTGAGGCCTCGAGTAGGTCCGTGTGATGTCACATGACTTGTTGGTATATTTGGACGGGGTCCCGAGGGGTCGGGCGTGTTTTGGATTGATTTCGGATAATTTCATTTCATGTTGCATAGCTGAAGGTTTCAGGTTCTGGTATGACCGCACCTGCGACTGGTTTGCGCAGGTGCGATTGTCAGCACGTGATTTTTGCCCTATATGAATTACTCCCATAAATTCAAAACAAAATAACTTTTTCCAGGGTTTGCAATTTTGTGAATTTTTGTGATATTTTTCTGTTAATTGTTTGCGTGTCTGTTTGCAGTTTGTGTGCATTTTTAATTCATATAATTCATGAAAAATATAAAAAAACAAATACATGGCATTTGTATTTAAGATCTAATTTTGCATTTTTAGGTTAATCAGCAAATTAGTTGTTTTATAAAAATAGAAAATCACAAAAATAGGTTATATTTGCACTTTTAATTTTCATTTTGAACTTTTGTAGTTGTTCCTTTAAATTGGGATTTTAATTAATTATGGTGAATCATTTGATTTGTAGGATAATTTGACTTAAGGATTAATTTAGGTGTTAATTTTAATTGTTGAAAAAAAAAAGAAATGAAAAGAATTTTGGAAAATAAAAAGAAATGGCTTTAAAAATAAAAGAAATGGAAAAGGAATGCCTTCTCTATTTCAACTCCCATGAGCCCAAACATTTCCCCTTCCCAAACCCATGTAAACCCAGCCCAGTTAGAATTCCGTTCAAACCCGCCCTAAAATTACCCCAGACCTGGCCCAAATTGTTCCCAAACCCAACCCATCTCAAACAAATACACAGACGGATAGATACAGAGAGCCAAACGCAAATCCCTAAATCAAACGCGTATTGTTCTTTTTCTCCAAAGAACACGCGAACAAGCCCCAAAATTCTATCCAAATCCATGGCGAGTGAGCATCAATCCCTAACCCACGCGTCCCTCTATCTCTTCTCTTGCCGTTGCTAACGGCTTCTGAAGCCAAAATTCCCTCTCCTCTCACTCGCTCGTTTTTGAGACTTATCTCACGATTGGAAGCTTCTGGAGATGAAATGCTGGATGAGTGTGAGGCGTTGGATTGGTTTCATTCAATCTGAGCCCCACATTCATCAAGGATTGGTCTTCAAAAGAGGCTTTATCCAATTTTGTGTGGGGGTGGGGGGCGAACAAATTCAGAGAAAAAGTTGAAAGGTTTCTGGAACAAAATTTGGAGAAAAGTAAAAAGGCTTTCGATTATTTTCTGGTTTTTTGGATTCCGTTTTCTTTTGGAAGAGTTTGTCTCAAAAGTTCAAAAAAACACATAGATTTTAATTTCTGATTTTTGTTTTTGAGTGCAAAAAGAGATAGAAATGAGTTAAGGTCATTCGATTGGCGGTGAGATTTAAGTTCGTCGACTTCGATTTTCTACTGTTGGCTTGCTGATCTACTGCTGAACCTCGCTAGGATTTTTGGAATCCGAAGGTGTATTCGCTGCTTCTTCTGTAATTGTTATAAAAGAAGTTTGAAAATTCAGGTTCACTCTTTTTCTCTTTTGCATTTCTGTTTTTATTTAAGTGTTCTTGAATTGTAGATTCTGTCCAAAATGGTTTGTTTTGTTCTGTGATCGAACTTCATGAAGGAGTCGAGTTTGGGTTCATCATTTAATCCTGATTCATAGTCGAAACGATTTTGGTGCATTATTCTCGTTGATGAGTCTTTTCTCGATGGTGTGATGTATTTGAGTATGTTCAGTTAGTAGAAGTTGATTTCGAGTGGTCGTTTTCTATGCTTATATGGTTTAACTGATGTCGAGATTTCGTTTGAGTCCAGACCTCGTCGATTTCAGATAGTTGTTATAGTTTGGTTAATCTGTTAGTGTGAAACTGCTCTCGCCTGTTGGAACTGGAAGGTTGGATCATAGGTTTGCTTGATTTTGAGTGTCATAGTGTGAGTATGGAAATCGAAGTTGTGATGGGATCAGTTTCTATGGGATTTGCTTTCATGAAAAGAATGCTTTGTTCATTATTTGTTCAACTGTTTCAATTTCTTACCTTGAGGCCTGTTGAAATCCATCTTATTTGCTTAAGGTGAAGTCTGTTGGACCCCATAACTAAATGGACTAATGCTTACTTGAATCAACTTCTGAGTTAGTATCTAAGCCTGAAAGTTAGCCTGTTTACTTGAATCGACTTCTGAGTTAGCCTGGGATCACTTCGCTGAAAATCTGCCCTGTTTGCACTGTATTGGCAACCTATTTGCACGACTTTGAGTTTAAAATTCTGCATTAGTTGGCCTGCAGCAGCTCTGCTCTACTAGTTAGCTTATGTGTTTACCCGAGTTCTGTTAGGTTCTGGTTCTGTTTATTCATCAGGTGAGAATCCTTAATTCCTTTGATCTTCAATTAAAATTCTTCAAGTTTGTTGAATCTTCAAGTTCACTTTTGTGTGATGATCTATTTTCGTTCTGTTCGTAGACCTCTAATTCGATTGTTATCATATTGAAATAGCAATAAAAAGGGTGTGTATATTTGTTATAAACTGGATCTGCGTTTCTGCATTGAATGAAACTTCTGTTGTCATTGTTGTTCTGATTCGTGAAGTGAAGGGTCGATTCTCTGTCAATACTTGGCACTGATGCACTAATTTAGTTTCTCTAGTGGATTGTTGTGCTTTATTCTGGAGACTAGGAATTGAATTAGCAACATTTGGTTGAATATGTGCATTATTTTATATCAAGGAACAAAGCTGTACAAGTGACCATTTCTGGGTATAATTTGGCAAATTGCAAATTGACGTGGGCATACAGACGATAATAAAGTCAAATTTCTTTTTACATCGTCACTTTATATAAGCACAATATAGCTTGAATAATCTCTTAAACGTAGTTGTGAGGTCTTCTACATGTTAAATGCTGTTATGGTGCCAAAACACTCATATTATTCAAGTGGCTTGCATAGCCTCGTCTAAGCTAGTTCACACTGAGTTTGCAAAGTGATGGGCGCCAGTAAGTTGGAGGAACAGATCTGTGTAGTAGGAAAACTTGATATACCAACTGTATGTTGGCTGCCAGACGTTGTTGCTTTTAATGCAAGTTTATTCCAGATTAATACCATGTAGCTAATATGCTTATTTGTGAGTTCACTTCACTTATTGCTTATAAACATATGTGGTTTGCTTTAGTTTAATACATTCTTTTGAAATAATTTGAGGTGTGCCGTGCCAAACAAAAATAAAAATGGCGCGACCCTCGCTTAATTAAGTTTGAGTTAATCCTTAGAATTCGAGGCATGCCATTTAGTTAAATTTTCATGGCCCTCGCAAAGTTAACAACGCGCTAGTTGCTTTAGGTGTGTTATTTAACAATATGACCTTCCTCAATTCGGGTGCACATTTATGTGACCCAAATCCAAATCTCAACGATGTTAAAATATGTCAAAAGCCACGGGTGCATTTATGTGACGTGGTTCGAGACGTGTTTTAATAACGTTGCAATCTTCTCTAAAATTAAATAAAAGCGGTTGAAAAGTAAAATTGCACATAGGTTCAAAATGTATTAAAATCAGATAATTTAAGCCGAATATGACAGTTGAGCAACCGTGCTAGAACCACGGAACTCGGGAATGCCTAACACCTTCTCCCGGGTTAACAGAATTCCTTACTCGGATTTCTGGTTCGCGGACTGTTAAACAGAGTCATTATTTTCCTCGATTCGGGATTCAACCGGTGACTTGGGACACCATAAATCTCCCAAGTGGCGACTCTGAATCTTTTTATAATAAATCCCGTTTCGATTGTCACTTCAAGTTGGAAATAACTCCCTTTATTATACTCCCTTCCGGGGGTGTAAGTAGAAAAAAAGAGGTGTGACAGCGATGGTCGCAGAAGCGTTCATGGAGTCGTAGAAGCGAGAAATGGCTGGTTGAGGAAGACCGCAGAAGCGGATTTTGAAGTGCACCTACGTGCGCGCAGATGCAAAATTTGGAAATGCAGGTGCGTAAGGCTTCGCAGAAGCGGGATTTGGCATCCACGGGTGCGGGGGATTTCGGGCGATGTTATTTTCGCAGAAGAGGAGTTTTATCGCAGATGCAGTAGTCGCAGATGCGACAATTTTACTGCAAATGCAGAAAGTGCTGGGCAGAGTTATAAAAATCGAGGGTTTTGTTCTTTCTTCATATTTTGAGATGTGGGACTCGGATTGAGGCGATTTTTGGAGCAAATTTCGTCACAAGGATTAGGGTAAGTGTTCTCTACCCGGTTTTGATTATATTTCATGAATCCATCTTCATTTTTAGCAATTGGTTGATGAATTGAAATAGGAAATTGGGGATTTTGGCCTAAAGTTTCATAATACGAATTTTTGAGTTTTGAACACCAATTTGGAGTCGATTTTGAGTGAAACTAGTATGGTTGGACTCGTAATTGATGGTTTGTTGGATTTTGTCAGTTTTGTCGAGTTTTGAGGCGTGGGCCTGGGTGTGATTTTTGGCCGGAATTGGGATTTGAATTAGGATTCGAACTGTATCATTTGTAATTGCTTCCTTGGGCTTTATCTGATGTATTTGAGTTGCTTTTGGCTAGTGTTGAGCCATTCGGAGGTCACTACGCGCGTGATGGCATTCATGGAGCACCGCTTGGCTTGTTCGGTGTCGGAATTGGCTTGTTTAAGATAAGTAACTCTTCTAAACTTAGTGTTGAGGGTATGAAACCCCGAATTATGTGTTATGTGATTGGTGTTGAGGTGACGCACATGCTAGGTGACGGGCGTGTGGGCGTGCACTCTGTGAGTTGTGACTCTATTGTTTCCACGGCACTGTTTAGTGGCCCACTTTGTTGATATTTGTGTTTTCACCATGTGATAAAGTAATTGGGTTGTACATCATGCTAGATATCATGTTTAGGCTTTATGCTGTTATTGATGGGACCCCTAGCGGTCGTTTCTTGCTGTCATCTCATTGATTTCATTGATATTTCGTGCTCAGTCACATTCATGCATTCATATCATATCTCAATCTCAGTTGTTACTTATTGATACATCATATCATTGTTCCGGGTCAGTTTTTATGACATTGAGTGATGACTGAGTGAGGCCGAGAGCCTGATTATGAGTGATAGTTTTGGGATCGGGACGCACGCCGCAACGGGTATAATGATGATTATGATAGCGCTTGGAATGTAGGAGCCCCTCCGGAGTCTGTAACACACCCCTAGTGAGCGCGGATGATACTATATTGAGGTATGAATCTTCCCTGGACATGAATCTTGTCCGAAGCATTTATATACCTAGAGATGGATCTTCTCTATGAGGCCGGATTGGCCTTCCTCAGTCTGAGTGACTGATGGTCAGTGATGTATATATTCCGGGATGGATCTTCCCTGGGCAAAATAGGCCATATACAGTACAGAGTGGTTGAGCATGATGAGTGAAAAGTGTAAGACAATGAGATTTAGTACTCTGAGAGTGTGAATACACGATTCATCTCTAAGATACATGGCATTGGCATGCATACACGCATAGAGATGTATTTTTCCTCATGTTGTACGGTATCACGTCATTCATAATTTTTACACACATTAATATGTGGCATAGAGAGGTATTTCACACTTGTTATCTGGAAAGAAAATGAAACATCTTATTTATTGTGAAAAGGATTTTTAGAAAAATTACAGTTGTCAAACTATCTTATATTTCATGACGTTTTCGGTAAAGAATTTGGGTTTGTCACTAATATGCTTGAAAGGCAGACTATTTTTGGAAAAATATGAAAAGACTGAGCATTCTATCTCTGAGTTGCTTCTTTACGTACTTGCTTTACACTGCTATGAACTGTTATTAGTTATTGGTGTTGGACCCGACCTATGTTCCAGCTCGTCACTGCTTTCAACCTGAGGTTAGGTTTGTTACTTTTTGAGTACATGGGGTCGGTTGTACTCATACTGCACTTTCTGCACATTGCGTTCAGATCCCGAATGCCGATATTGCTGCGTTCGGTGGTTGCTGGATTTGGAGGCATACCTGCGTTCCTGTTGTAGCTGCCTCTTGTTCACGCTAGCCTTAGATTACAAAATTCTATTTATGTACTTTTGAAAAAGAGGATGTATTTTCTTCGTATCAGCTTTGTAAATTCTATTCTTAGAAGCTCATTATTCGTACTACCAGTCCTTGGGAGGTGTAATAGATCCAGATAATTTGTCTTGTTTAACTGACTTATTAGCATTGTCGCGGGGTCTTAGCCAAATCTTGCATTTTTAGCCACTTTTAGCCACATAGGTTAATTTTAGAAAAATAGTCACAATCTTGTCTTGCATGTGTCCAACAGGAAGGGTTATTGTCTCACATAGCGTTCTAGGTCTTTAACTTTATTTGGTCTTAATTTTCTCATACAGGAGTGGATTTACTTACCGGAGTTTGATCATGACAGACGCCCTAGGACCATCCAGTCAGGATCGCTCATTCAGGAGTTGCTTAAGAAGATTTTTCTTTTTTATGTTTTGAGTTTGTTTTTCTTTTTATGTTGTCTTTTACCTTCTAGTTTTGTACAGTAATGTCGAGTCTTTTATTGTATTTCCTATTTTGTATTGGAAAAAGATGTGTTATAAATAAAAAATCCAAAAAAAAAAATTTGCGTTTTTATATTTCTGTTAGATATTTTCTTTAGAATACTAACTCTAGAAGTTCAAAAAAAAATCTTTTGTGGTTTTCCTTATGAAATTAATATCTAGAACTCAAAATAAAAAATTGCTTTTATGTTTCTTTTAGTATATCAAGACTAAAAATTAAAAAAAAAAAGAAGAGAAATTTCTTTTAATACCTCTTTAGTAGTTTTAATTAAGATATTAATTTCAAAAATTCAAAAAAAAAAGATTTTCTTTTTGAGGTTCTTCTTTGGGAAATATATAAAAAGCAAAAAAAAAATATTCTTTTTATTTTCACTAGAACTTTAGGACATTGTACATAGAAGAAAAAAAATATATTTTATCTTTTGTTTATCTTTAGAGTTTCTCCTTTATGTGATCGAAAATTGAAATCCAAAAATATTTTTATCTTTTTCATTTCTTGTTTCGAAATCTTTCTTCAGGATATCAAATGAAAATTCAAAATATTTTTCTTTGGTTCATTCATTGGATTTCCCTCCTAAAAAAAGAATCAAAAAATATTTTTCTCTTCTAGGATTTTTTTTCCTTAATAATTTCCCATAGAGTGTTTGTTCAAAAAATAAGTATATGCTCGCTAAGCTTGAGTTTAGAATATGTTATAGAACATTAAGTCTAGAAAATTACCAAAAAAAAAAAAGAATTTGCTTCTTTTATTTCTCTTTTCTCATCAGAGTAGTCATTAAGGTAAACAAAAAAAGAAAAAAGAAAAAAAAAAGAGAACGTTAGTTTGTTTACTTTATTCTCGATCTGCTAGAACTACGCTTGGTCTGATTCATGCGGCGTCATGATACGTAGGCAACCTACATAGAGTTCGATCGAATCATTTTTTTNGAAGAAAAAAAAAAGATAGAAACGTAATGGGATAGTAGAGAAATAGAGGGGAAAAAAGAGCGATAAGCAAAAAGAAAAGAGGACAAAGGAAATAAAAAACCAAGCAGTGCTCGAAAGAAAAATGAAGAAGGAAATGGAGCAAAAAGAGTGAAATTGGGATGATGCTATATGACCTTCATACCCTCGAAGTCATTTTAGAACAGATAATTGTGACTAGGTGCATTGCACATAATGTGAGATTATCTTATGTTAAATGCCCTAACGCTAACGTGATGACTTCATTTTGTTCATCTTTGTTATCTTCATAGAGAAGGGTGGTTGGTTTGTGGTTCTTAAAGTGGTAACTCCTCTCTACAACATAAAGTCAAAAGGCAATGGCAGATAATAACAGAATTGAGTTGGTTGATACCGGTGCCCAAAAGCAATTGATTGAACAGGACACTGGGTTGGTTGATGAGGTAAGGATGTTAAGACAACACATAACGGACATGTATCAGGCTTGGATGACTGGGAAGGCACCACCCCCGCCACCACCTAGCTTCCTTGATGCTACCCTTACCCATACTCCGGTCATAGTGCCGGATGATCCCCCACACTCTCCAGATTCTCCCGATTGTCACAGCTTTCCCAACCACCCTAGTAGCTCCATCACTCGTCCTCCAACTACCTTTCCCAAAAATTTCCCACCTGTCATATCCACTATCCCCACGATCACAACTTCTCAACAATCTTCCCTTCTTAGATCCAACATTGAACACCCACTCAAAACTCATGATGCCCAATATTACCCCTCAGAGGTTACCCACAAGGCCCCTGACTCATACCATCATAGCCCTCGGAATGAGCCTCGTGTTGAAAATGAAAAGTTCACAGGAAAGTGGAGCAAGATGAGATATCCAGAAAGCTGAAAGGGTTTAAGATGCCAAAGTCTAATTTGTATGATGGGCGCGGAGATCCAGTAGCCCATCTGAGGGGTTATTGTAGTAAAATGAGAAGTGTTGGCGGGAAAGATGAGCTACTGATGGCGTATTTCAGTGAGAGCCTGACTGGGGCAGCCTTGGAATGGCATACTCGTCAAGATGTCAGTAAGTGGCATACATGGGCTAACATGGCTCAAGATTTTGTTCGGCACTATCAGCACAATGAAGACATTATCCCAGACCGCTCCTTCCTATCTCAGATGGAAAAGAAACCCAAAGAAAGTTTTAGGGAGTTTTGGTTCAGATGGAACGAGCAAGTTGCTCGAGTCAGTCCTCCGATTGATAGAAAAGATGCTGCTGAGTCCCACCAACGACAGGATCCAGTGGGCATTCCTGCTAAACGCTTTCAGCCTCAATACCGACCCTATAAACATCCCCAAACTCCACATAATCCACCCCAGTATTATCCTCCGAACAACGTCCGGCCATCTGTCCAACCACTGGGTCATTCCTCATGGCGAGCGCCAGCACCGCATAATGCACTTTTGTCTTCACAGCATTTTCGAGCATCCAACAATCCTAGAAAACTAGGGCATGGAGGGAAACAAAGGCAAAGAAATAGTTTCACGCCGATCGGAGAATCCTATACAAGCCTGTTTGAGAAGTTAAAACATTCTGGCCTGATTGAGCCGCTCCTCGACTATACGCCGGACCCATATGCAAAAGGATTTGATCCTACTGTACGGTACATGTACCACTCTAATGTCCAAGGGAATAGCATTGAAGATTGTCGTGCTTTGAAAAGGGAAATAGAAAGAATGATTCAAGAAGGAATAATTGTGGTCCAAGGCAGTAATACCCCAAGTGTCACACATAATCCTCTACAGGTACATGACAATGTACAAATTGTTGGGATGGCTTGCAATGACGAAGGGTTGGTCAAAGGAGTCAATGAGCCACTTGGTGAAGACAATGTGATTGAAGTTGGTGAAGGTCCCAGTGATAATATTGATGTGAAACTCAGTGGCTAAGATGTCGAGCCTGGTAATTGGAAAGACGCTCCTTTCTTGGCTAGCCGGGGGAGTCCTGGTGGTTTATTTTGTTGTCATTTTTGTTGTCTGGGTTAATTCTAGGTCTGGTCTTAAAAGTTAGTTTAATCATGAAAGCAATAAAACAATTTTGAAGATGATAGGAACATTTGAGGGAAATAAGAACAGATTTGGACATTTTGAGATCATTTAAAGTCCGGATTGTGTGAAACTGGGGCAGATGATTTGGGAAAGTTAAGAGGACGACAAGAATTTGTTACAAGAAAGTGCGTCCCAGACAATTTGAAGCAAGCAACTTTGAGTTTAAGTGCATCTCAAGTTACAACATAAACCCAAGGGAGTTTGCTCCAAACTGACGGAGCACATCCATTTTGAAGAAGAAATCACCCAAGAAGAGCTCTGTACTTGACAAGGCACTAAAGAAAGTTGGAAGGCATATCTGTGATACCAACGCCGATGCTGCGAATGAAATGCGATGCATGATCTTCATTTTTCATCTTCTGGTTGCATGTGTTATATTTAGTATTCTTAGAGATTGGGAGGCCCTCGTTCTGCTATCTAAAGACTTTATCCCTTGTTACCCCTTTTGAGCCTTATTTGTTTTCTTTCATACCCCTCTTTTGGAATCAGTAGCAAAGTTCAGAAACACAGATACAGAAGATAAATAAAGAAGTGAAAAGAGGAAAAAGAGAAGAGGAAAAGAGAAAAGAAATTAAAAAAAAAGTAAGTAAAGCAAAAGAAAGAAAAAAAAAGAGAGAGAGAAAAGAAGAAAAAAAGAGAAAAGTACAAAAAACAAAGCAATCCCAATGTCATGAACTACGTTCGACCTGATTCATTTTAAGGATACGTAGGCAACCTCACGGTTTTGTCCCATCAAAATAAATTCGAAATTCCCCAGGCAAGAAAACTGGGGCAAAAGTTGTGATTTTGTAAAAGATCTGATTCCAAAAGTTGTAATTCTAAACCCCTTCAAGTTGTTTTGAGCCTTTATGATATCCTTTCTTTCTAACCCTGTCCAAAAGTCACATTACGGTCCAATAAAGACCTTCTAGATAATCTTTGAGAGTGCCGAGCTAGACATGCCAGCAGCATATGATATTTTACTATGGGTAATGCCTTGTCATCTGCGGAATCAGAGGAAATAAAAAGAAAAGAACAAAATGAGAGAGTCTTATTGGTGAAAACCTTCACAGGCACCATAAGGCGACGGTGAGTTGAGAGAAAGAACAAAATGAGAGAGGCTTGATGGTGAAAACCCTTCGGGCACCACAAGTCGAATGAGGATCGTGAATCAGCTAGGATGATCAAAGCATTGAAGCCCAGTTTCACGGCAAAGATGGTACAACAGAGTTGAACATTAGACTTTCTTGACAGATTAGGCCATTAGTCCAAAAATGCGTGTCATGGTCATTAGAGTTGGTATCCACATCTGATAAGTTTCTACTTTGTAGTTTTCTTGCTAGATCTCATGTCTTTCCATTGTCCCTTATTCTGCTCCTTTTGTTGTTCAAGTCCTTTTTTGAGTCAGTTTGGCCAAAACAAGTGAGAAATGACTTCACAATATGCTACCAGCTTTCCAATTGCACAAAGCAGAACCTGGCTAGTGCATCAGAGTGGTATAAGTCAAGAAAGAGCAGTATGTGCACTGAGTTGGTAACAATCAACGTGCTTTGGGATTCATGTGAAATACAAAGGTTCGGTATATGTCAATTCATGAACAATGCAACAGATAGAGGGTGTTGGGTTTGAACGGATCAAAGGTATTTTCTGTGATAAGGTTGACAGAGAAAGTGGTTAACCAATAACAAGCAAGGTCTTCCAAGTGGGAATCAAAGTTATCATGGCAAGTGAAGGAGCAACATACCTCAAGCCAAGGCCAGTGGCATACGTCAAGAAAGAACAACAAGCGCACTAAGTTGGTAACAATCAGCGTGCTTTGGGATTCATATGAAATACAATGGTTCGACATATGTCAATTCATGAGCACAATGCAACAGATAGAGGGTTTGGGTTTGAACGAATCAAAGGTATCTTTTGGGATAAGGGTGACAGAGAAAGTGGTTAGTCAATAAACAAGCAAGGTCTTTCGAGTTGAAATAAAAGTTATCATGGAAGGTGAAGGAGCAAACGCCCTCAAAGTCAAGGCCACAAACCAACCACCATGTTTAAACTCACAAGTTTTCTTTGTTTGAAATAGGGACGAAGTCTATGTCCGAATCAAGCTTGGGATCCTGAATTTTTAAGTGTCGTGACCACATTTTGTCAGCACAAAGGCTGTGCAAGAAGGTTTTTACTTGCAGGTGCAAACTGGGGCAAAATTTTTTTGTTCGTTTTGTTTGTTTTGATTGCAGGCACCCACATGGAAAACAAGGGAACACAGTGCAATCAGGCGCCCACCTGGAGAACAAGGGAAGACAGTTCAAGTTTCAAGGGAAAGCAGTTTCGAAGGAAGACAGTTCAAGTTCAGCAATCAAGCGCCCACCTGGAGAACAAGGGAAGACAGTTCAAGTTTCAAGGGAAAGCAGTTTCGAAGGAAGGCAGTTCAAGTTCAGCAATCAGGCGCCCACCTGGAGAACAAGGGAAAATAGCTCAAATTTTAAGGGAAAGCAGGTCAAGATCAGCAATCAGGCGCCCACCTGGAGAACAAGAAAAAACAGCTCAAGTTTCAAGGGAAAGCAGGTCAAGTTCAGCAATCAGGCGCCCACTTGGAGAACAAGGGAAGATAGTTCAAAGGAAAAGCAGTTCGAAGTTCAAGCAATTAGGCGCCCACCTGGAGAACAAGGGAAAGCAGTCCAAAGGAAAAACAGTTTCAAGGGAAAGCGGTTCAAGTTCAAGCAATCAGGCGCTCACCTGGAGAACAAGGGAAAGCAGTTCAAGTTTCAGAAGAAGGCAGTTCGAGGCTCAGCAATAACGCGCCCACCTGGAGAACAAGGGAAAACAGTTCAAGTTTCAAGGGAAAACAACTCAAATTTCAAAGGAAAGCAGGTCAAGTTCAGCAATCAGGCGCCCACCTGGAGAACAAGGGAAAACAGTTCAAGTTTCAAGGGAAAGCAGTTTTGAAGGAAGACAGTTCAAGTTCAGCAATCAGGCGCCCACCTGGAGAACAAGGGAAGACAGTTCAAGTTTCAAGGGAAAGCAGTTTCGAAGGAAGACAGGTCAAGTTCAGCAATCAGGCGCCCACCTGGAGAACAAGGAAAGACAGTTCAAGTTTCAAGGGAAAGCAGTTTTGAAGGAAGACAGTTCAAATGCAGCAATCAGGCGCCCACCTGGAGAACAAGGGAAGACAGTTCAAGTTTCAAGGGAAAGCTGTTTCGAAAGAAGACAGTTCGAGTTCGGCAATCAGGCGCCCACCCGGAGAACAAGGGAAAACAGTTCAAGTTTCAAGGAAAAGCAGTTCAAGTTTCAAAGAAAGACAGTTCAAGTTTTGGCAATCAGGCGCCCACCTGGAAAACAAGGGAATTCACTTCATAATGCAATTCAAGTCAGCAACAAAAGAAGCTCGCGGCAAGAATGCGAGTCAACAGTCCGAGATGATCAACAGAAGTTAGTCACAATCCAGAATAAAAAAAAGCAAGAAATGAATCCAAATGCAGAAGTTGATGAAAGATGTGAGCTGCTCAAGACATGGCTGAGGTCACAAGCACTGCATGTCTGACCTTGATCTGAAAAAGCTGAAGAAGAATGAACTAGCACCTGCAGCTAGCAAGCATCAAGGTTCAAATCTAAAGTCTGCATGAAGAACCATTCAAAACTCAAGATCATACTTCAGAAGACTTATAGATAGGAATCTTGTAACTCATAGTTGACAGGCTTAGTTAGTCTTTTTCATTTTTTTTGATTTTGATGTAATAACAGGACCGCGGACCGGAACTTCGACGGAACGGCACCTCGACCGACTCTCCACCTCAGTATACTCCATCACTGTTCCTACTTCTGAACTACACGTGGCCTGATTCCTTTATAGCCAAGGATATGTAGGCAGCTCAGATACCAGAGCTCGGTCACATTCTCCTTTCTTTAGTTTTTAGTCTCTCTAAATAAGGGTCGGGTCAAAAAACCTGTCTAGTCATTCTTTGTTCGAAAACACTTCGCTTTTCCAGTCAAAGAGGGGCAGGTGTAGACATGTAATTTTTGACCCTCCCCAAGATTTTACACATCTTAGCGTTAAATATTTAGTTTAGGACTAATTTCGCTATTTTAACTAGCTTTGGCTCTTTTACTTTATTTTTATCACAAAAAAATAAAAAATTACAAAAAATATTTTTCATCTTTAGGTTAAAGTCGATTAGTATATTTATATTTATAGTATTATAACATTTGAAAATACAAAAAAATTAGTTTCACTCGTAGTATTTAGTTTAATATTAGTTTATTTTAATTTAGAGTAATTTTTACATTTTTATAGATACATTTTATTATTTGATCTTTTTTGCCTAAGTTCAAACCCAAAAGACATGGTCCAATCCAATTACCCTTAGCCCATTCTTCCCAACCCATTAGCCCACTTAAGTGCAAGATTTAATCCTAACCATCTATTTCCTTCTAATCCAATGGTCATCATCCTTCCCACCTCCATATAAAATACCCAATTATAGAAATCCTACCCTAAGTTTTCAATTCCTAAGACCTAGACAACAAAAACGGCAGCCTTACCATTCTGATTGAACACTTAATAAAAATGATCCCTTACTATTTTGCATTGGCAGAAAGCCAACTCTTAGCCCCCTGTCCTTAATCCACTTCGAATACCAAGGACAAAAGGCTCTTAGTCTATACTTACTATGGAAAGTTGATCCAAAATAACGTGAGACCCTTCACAAGCCAATGGGGTTTCAAGGGTCTTCAAGGTCAAGAAATGTCGACCTTGAAAAGCAATTTCATAGAAATATAATTGGTCAGATTCTTCTGAGAAGCCGATTGCAGGGCCACCGTCACTGGATAACGCTAGGACCGAACTCAAACCTGGTAAAAATCTCAAGAAATCGGGCTTGGTCGAAGTTCTTTTGGAAAATCAGTCGAGGTTCCGGTTTGTAATCTCGGTGTTTCGGTTCAAGGATTGTTGCCTTGTTTAGCCCGATTGACTTGCAATTTTCAGCTTTGTTCATCAATAAAAGGTCCATTTATCAATTTTTATTCTCATTTTCTTGTGTTATAATAGCTTGGTGCGCGTGTTGGTTGATTTGTGATTCCATGTTGTTTGAGTAGCATGTCTTAGTTTTCCTTTAAATTGTTTTAATTAGTTTTTATTTCGATTGTGATGCATGTAGTCTTGGGTTCCTGAATAAATGCTTTTAGTCGGGTAGATGGAAAAATTGGAGTTGTTTCTTTCTTGGCAAAGAATAAGAATGGGCCATAAGGTGGGTTTTGGACCATAAGGAATCTGGCCAAGTAATAGATCATGTTAGCTAGCCTATTTGCTCCCCAATAATATATTGTCCATGAATTTGGCATCATAAAAATCTCAAAGATTAGGAAAAACATGAATATTTGTAGAAAATGCTTTAGGCGCGATTTAATACACCATCGTGATTGTGTACACGTTAGCGTGACATAATTACGATCCTAAAAACAAAACCGTAGTATGCGTTCGCGCAACTTCGACTACTCTTTCTTAATAATAATAAAGCGCTATTAATTGTGGACACGTTCGCGTGACATGATTTTTGACGCGCCAAACAAATGGGTACACGTACGCGTGACCTGTTTTAAGATAATCTCTTAATTAAAAGAAGGCAAATGCACATAGGTTCTAAAATCAGTAATTAAATATGTTAATTAAGCCAAGTATGATCAGAGCGACCGTGCTAGAACCATGGAACCCGTGAATGCCTAACACCTTCTCCCGGGTTTACAGAATTCCTTACCCGAATTTTTGTGTTTTGCAGACATTAAAACAGAGTGAAATCTCCTCGATTCGGGATTCTAAACTGGTGACTTGGGACACCAATAAACTATCCCAAGTGGCGACTCTGATCTTAAATAATAATCCCGTTTCGATTGTCACTTAAATTGGAAATAACTCCATCATACCCCTTCCAGGGGGTAGTAAAAAGGAGGTGTGACAGGTGGCATTGTGTTATTTACTCTCCATGGTTGTGGTAATGCACCTTGGGTGCTTAATGTCGAATTTTGAGTGGTTATTGATTTTGAGCAAGGCGGCTCGAGGAATATAAAATGGACCGGCTTTTGGATGGGGTCATGCGTTCCAGTGAAGTTATGTTGAGATATGGTCCTTGGTGTCAGATTCATGTGTTTTGGTTCTACGTGTGTGCTAGGCTCTTAGCATAGTGTTGTGATGGTACTTTTTAAGCTGGCGAGACAGTTTTCTCGTTTGAGTCATTTTCATGATTGAGTACATTTGGGACGTTGCTATTGGGTGCACGAGTTGCACAGGATATGGCTTTGAATTGTATTGATGTGTCATGTCACCAGAGTGGTCGTGTTTGATGAGGTGAGGTCATTGGACCTAGAATGAATACTATCAGAATTGATTATAGCATAGTTGGAAGGATAATACCGAAAGTCGGCTTAGAAATCTTCTATAGTTCCTGTCGGAGAAGAGGGAGCTCCATGACTTGTTGATCTGACGAGTGGTTATGAGTTTCTGCGCGTTTCTTTCATCATTGGCAGTATATGAAGGTGTTAGAACGAGGCTTTATTTGATAAGAGGTATAGTACCTGTATTGGGTGTCACACCTCCTTTTTACACACCTACCCCGAAGGATAAATGTATAAGGGAGTTTTTCCATTTTTTAAGTGACATTATTCGAATCGGGATTATTTATTTATTTAGAGTCGCCACTTGGGATAAGTTCGGCTTTTGGTGTCCCAAGTCACCGGTTTATCTTGAATCCCGAACCGAGGAAAATTTCGACTTCCGAATGGAGTCTGCGAACCAGAAATTCTAAGTAAGGAATTCTGTTGACCCGAGGGAAGGTGTTAGGCACCCTCGGATCCCGTGATTCTAGCACGGTCGCTCCACTGTTGTATTTAATTTCATCTGATTTCAAAACATGTTCTAACCTATGTGCTTTTATTAGTAACCCGCTTTTATTTTTATTTTTAATAAGAATTGCAACGTCGTGAATATGCTTCTCGAACCACGTCGCACCAGTGCACCCGTGATTGTTGACACATTTCGACTTCGTTGAGATTTGGATTAGGGTCACATAAATGTGCACCCGAATTCAGGAAAGTAATATTATTAAAATACGCGCCTAAAGCAACTACGCGTTTTGGCTTTGCGAGGGCCATGAAATTTTGCTAAATGGCACGCCTCGGATTCTAATTGTTTTAAAAGAAATATTTGAACGGGGGCCAAGCATCTGAGATTTTATCGGGCTTGGCGCGCCTCAATTTATTCTAGCTTAACGGTTCTAAACTAATTCATGAGGGCCATGCACTACGAGTTATCTAATTATGGCTCACCTCAATCTATTTAATGGGCTTAATCCGCTAGAACTAAATGTGATTAAAGGCTTCCCTCCGACTGACTAATGATTCACACAAGGAGAGTTACTTATTTCGAGCAAAGGGATCAGTCTAGCACAAATGGACCGAGGGCCCAACTGATAAACCTGATGTGATTAAACATGGTTGTAGATTTAATGCATGAAGAAATCGGGCTCCAGGTGAAGCCAGGCCCAGCGACGTGAAATCAACATTGGGTCCAGCATGGGGCCCAGTGGTCCACAGGCGTAAGACTACTTTGAATTCCAAATTAATATCAATCCAAGTTGGCTCATGAGAGAGCCCAAATTTAACGCAGGCCAGCTTCAAACAAAGATGAATTCCCTGGTTCGATACCGCACAACAACACAAGGAAGTAGTCTTCGCGTTTGATTTTACAGCACATGTTATTTTGCCTCAAGGGAATTAAACAATTTCTAATTCTAAAACACATTTCAATACTTTCCATGCAAACACCTTAATCCAAACATCAATACGAGCCTAGTTTAAATTATAGCAACCATCTGGGAATCATTATTGAAACTAACACATAATTGTTCAAGTTACTTGCTCACTAAATGATCATTCTGTTCCATTTCCTAAATTATTAACAGGCCTATTCGAATTAATACAACGGGGCTGCAGTTTTACAATAAAACAGGCTCATATTCAGGACTTCTAGTTCTAACCTTTATATGCAATATTCAGATATTGAGAACATGAACTACAATCAATTCCAAATGTCTCAACAGTATCGAAAACAGTCTGATCCAGTCTTAATTATACAGTCCAGATTTATACACATACAAATTGATTCTAAACTATGCTGTACAATTAAATTTAACGCCTATTTAACTACCAACACCCCACAGTCCACGCAGCATATTTCAGGATCAAATAAGTGAGTAATTGTATTCCATTTCAAGCTCAAAGTTACAGCAGAGTAGATTCAAGCGTGTACCT
>NW_017670311.1:251386-324180 GCF_001879085.1 Nicotiana attenuata
AAAAAAAATCTAAATTAATTCCTAGACCTTAATTGACCTAAATACACTAATTAAGCCTAAATGATAATTATCAAAATTTAAAAAGGACAACTACTAAAATCAAAAATTAACTCCAAAATTGCAAATTAAACTATTTTGTGATTTTTCCCATTTTATAACTAACTCACTAATTAATCCTAAAATGTAAAATTAAATCCTAAATTCAAATGCAACATATTTTTGTATTTTTCATGAATTAAATAAAATAAACATGCACAAACAAATGTAAACAATTAACACAAAAATGCCACAAAATTCAAAAAATTGCAAATAATGAAAAGAAATTATTTTGTTTGAATTTTTGGGAATAATTCATATATAGGGCAAAAACCACGTGCTCACAGCTGCCCCTCTTTGCCCGAAGACACGAAGAGTTTTCGTGCAAAGATAAGTGAGCGGAAACGAGCGATTTTTGCCCGTTCGAATATTCCGTGTGAGGCAATTTTTTTTTTGAAAAAGCTTGACCGCACCCTGCTTCAGAGGTTGCCTACATATCCTGGGCTAAACAGGAATCAGGTCAGTGTAGTTCGGGAAGGTCTGGTAGCTGGGATTACCATGAAGCTGTGGTTTCACTGTTGCTGCTGCTGCTTACTGAACCTCCTTATTACACCGTGTCAAAATAAAAAGAAGCTGGACTAAGCTTACGATCTATGAATTACAAAAGGGTCCTATCTATGTCTTCTAAATTATTTTTGTGTTGCCTTGAACTTGTATCTTGTAATCCTCCAATGGTATTCCTGTTGTTGTTTTGCATGGTGATCGGCGATATTGCTGCCATTCCTCCGAATGATGCTTGATTACTTGAAACATGTGTCCATTTTCCAGGTGGGCTCCTGACTGCTAATAATCTGAAAATGAATGCCTCTGATCTCCAGGTGGGCTCCTGATTGCCAAAAACTTGAAAATAAATGCCTCTATTCCCCAGGCGGGCTCCTGAGTGCTTGCATTTGAAATGTTTCCCTTGTTCTCCAGGTGGGCGCCTGATTGCTGAAATTCGGAATGTATTCCCTTGTTCTCCAGGTGGGCGCCTGGTTGCTGACACTTGAAATGTATTCCCTTGTTCTCCAGGTGGGCGCCTGATTGCGAAAGTTTGAAATGTATTCCCTTGTTCTCCAGGTGGGCGCCTGATTGCTGAAACTTGAAATGTATTCCCTTGTTCTCCAGGTGGGCGCCTGATTGCGACAACTTGAAATGTATTCCCTTGTTCTCCAGGTGGGCGCCTGATTGCTGAAAGTTTGAAATGTATTCCCTTGTTCTCCAGGTGGGCGCCTGATTGCGAAAGTTTGAAATGTATTCCCTTGTTCTCCAGGTGGGCGCCTGATTGCGACAACTTGAAATGTATTCCCTTGTTCTCCAGGTGGGCGCCTGATTGCTGAAACTTGAAATTTTTTCTGCCCCTGTTCCAATCAAAGAAAATTTGTTAATGTAAAATGGTGGTTAGCTACTGGCATTCTTGTTGGCCATGCTCCCGCTTCCGACTTTGCCCTGACTTGCTTCTTCGGACTTGCTTTGACTTGTCACGATTTCCCAATTGACTTTCAACCCTCTGATCTTGATGACCCACATGTTTTACCTCGTACCACTGTTTGGTGTTTCTGTTCCCTTCTTGTGAACCTTGCTTCTCCCTCACAACCATCTGATTATTACTTTGATTTCCATCGGTCCTCTATGTTTTATTCTCTTTTGACATGTTCCCACCTTGTTGTGCCACCTAACTGGGAGGCTGGTAATTAGCTTTGACATCCTTCTTTTGTTTTTGAATAGAACTGACACTAAAGCATCTTGTAGACAGACTTCAAGAGAATGAAATGCAATGACCTCGAAGGTAGAAAAACTCTGAAAACGAATGAGTTGTAATGAAGAGAAAAGGATAGGACTTATCTGAGTGGTAAGGCTGATTCCGTTGACCATGCCATGAATTTTGGGTTCCAGCCTAGTCTGTCCAACCAATCAATTATCAACCACCATATTTGTTGTACCATACTTTCACACCCGACTCTCACCAAGCTCAAACCTTGCTTGTTTTGCCATGTTTCAAACAACCTTCAACCACAAACTTCTTTCATTTGCCCAACTGAAAGATCTTACTTTCGCCTTACAGTGCCCGTGAGGGTTTTCACCAATAAGACTCTCTCATTTTAATATCTCTCAAACTCACCTCGCCTTACGGTGCCCGTGAGGGTTTTCACCAATAAGACTCTCTCATTTCATTTTTCTCAACTCACTTCGCCCTATGGTGCCCGTGAGTGTTTTCACCAATAAGACTCTCTCACTTCATTTTTCTCAACTCACATCGCCCTATGGTGCCCGTGAGGGTTTTCACCGATAAGACTCTCTCATTTTATCCTTTTCCTTCTGTCACCAGAGTGTTGTCTCCAACATGAGTCGCTTTACCTAACCGTATTGACATTTCTTGAAATTGATCAGAAGGTCTTTCTTTGGACCGTAATGTGGCTTTTGGACGGGTTTTAGAAAGAAAGTTATAAAGGCTCAAAATAATTCAAATGTGGGTTCAACATTACAGCTTTCGGAATCATATCCCTTGCGACAACTATAACTTCTGCCCCAGTTTCTTTCTTGGGGATTCTTGGATTTTTCCTCTGTTGTGACTGAACCTCAGTGAGGCTGCCTACGTACCCTTTCGGGATCAAGTCAAACGTAGTTCAGGCCAGAGAACTACTTTACTGTGGCGATCCTTTTTCTTCTACTTCTCCCTTTCTTTCTTTTCATTTCTTTTCTTTTCCTTCTATTTTCTTTTATTTTATTTTTTCTTTTCTCTTTTTTTTTCGTTTCCTTTTCTTCTTTTTTTTTCTTTTCCTTTTCTTCTCTTTTCTTTTCCTTTTTCTTTTCTTTTTCTTTTCTTTTCTTTTGGACTGTTTTTCTCTTGTTTCTCTGCTGATTTTCCCGCTCGGGCTTTCGAGTTCTGTTATTGATTCCAAAAGAGGGATACGAAAGGAAATATAATAAGGCTCAAAGGGAAAACAAAGGATAAAGTGTTTGGGTAGCAGAACAAAATGCCTTCATCATTTCAATCTCAAAACATGCCAAATACAATCAGGTATACAAAGATAAAGAAAATCATACATAATATCTCTTGACTGCATCAGAATTGATAGCCATTTCTACACATTTTCCTTCCACGTCCGTTAGATATAGAGCGCCATTGGACAAAACCTTGGTTACAACAAATGGCCCTTGCCAGTTTGGGGCGAACTTTCCTTTTGCCTCAGCCCAATGAGGTAGGATACGTCTGAGCACCAACTGTCCTACTTCGAACTTCCGTGGACGCACTTTCTTGTTATATGCTCTTGCCATTCTTCGTTGGTACAATTGACCATGACACACTGCTGCCAGTCGCTTCTCATCAATCAAACTTAATTGTTCCAGGCGGGCTTTAACCCATTCATCATCATCAATCTCTGCCTCTGCGATGATTCGGAGGGATGGGATTTCAACCTCTGCCGGTATTACTGCTTCGGTTCCATATACCAATGAGTAAGGAGTCGCTCCTATTGAAGTGCGGACAGTAGTGCGATAGCCTAACAAAGCAAAAGGTAACTTTTCATGCCATTGCCTTGACCCTTCTACCATTTTTCGAAGTATTTTCTTGATATTCTTATTAGCTGCCTCGACTGCCCCATTTGCCTTAGGACGATATGGAGTGGAATTGCGGTGCATGATCTTAAACCGCTGACATGTCTCGGCCATCAAATGACTATTGAGATTGGCACCATTATCTGTGATGATTACCTTCGGGATCCCAAACCGGCATATGATATTTGAATGTACGAAATTGACAACTGCCTTCTTAGTCACGGATTTGAAGGTTTTTGCCTCCACCCATTTAGTGAAATAATCAATAGCTACCAAAATGAATCTATGCCCATTTGAGGCTGCTGGCTCAATCGGACCAATAACATCCATTCCCCAGGCAACGAACGGCCATGGTGCTGACATTGTATGCAATTCAGATGGTGGAGAATGAATCAAATCTCCGTGTATCTGACATTGATGACATTTGCGCACGAAGCTGATGCAATCCCGTTCCATAGTAAGCCAATAGTAACCTGCTCGAAGGATCTTTTTTGCCAATATGTATCCACTCATATGAGGTCCACAAACTCCCGCATGTACCTCAGCCATGATAACTGTAGCCTGTTTGGCATCTATGCATCTCAATAACCCAAGATCTGGAGTTCTCTTGTACAACACTCCTCCACTGAAGAAAAATCCGCTTGCCAAGCGTCGAATTGCTCTCTTTTGATCCCCTGTAGCTTGTGTCGGGTATACTCCCATCCGGAGATATTCTTCTATATCATGGAACCATGGATCACCATCAAACTCTTCTTCCACCACATTACAATAGGCATGCTGATCTCGAACCTGAATCTGTAACGGATCCACGTAAGCCTTGTCCGGATGATGCAGCATCGACGCCAAAGTGGCCAGAGCGTCGGCAACCTCATTTTGCATCCTTGGAATGTGTTTGAAATCTATTGATTGAAACCGTTGACGAAGTTCATGCAAACACTGCCGGTATGGTATGAGCTTCAAATCTCGTGTCTCCCACTCTCCTTGAATCTGGTGTACAAGAAGGTCCGAGTCACCCATGACCAAGATTTCCTGGACACCCATGTCTATAGCCAACCTCAATCCCAGGATACATGCTTCGTACTCAGCCATGTTGTTGGTGCAATAGAAACGAAGTTGAGCAGTGACGGGGTAATGTTGCCCTGTTTCAGAAATCAGTACTGTTCCTATTCCGACACCCTTGGCATTGGCAGCTCCATCAAAGAAAAGTTTCCATCCAGGCTTCTTGACCTGTCCTAATTCTTCAACATGCATTATCTCCTCGTCCGGGAAGTATGTATTCAAAGGCTCATATTCATCATCAACGGGATTCTCAGCTAGATGATCAGCCAACGCCTGTGCTTTCATTGCAGTCCGGGTCACGTAAACAATATCAAATTCCGTAAGCAGGATTTGCCATTTCGCTAACCTCCCTGTGGGCATGGGCTTTTGAAATATATACTTCAATGGGTCCAACCGAGAGATGAGATAGGTAGTATATGCTGACAAGTAATGTTTCAACTTTTGCGCTACCCAGGTTAAAGCACAACACGTCCTCTCTAGTTGAGTGTATTTTACCTCATATGATGTGAACTTCTTGCTGAGGTAGTAAATCGCCTGCTCTTTCCTTCCTGTGATGTCATGCTGCCCCAGTACACAACCAAAAGAATTGTCCAACACAGTCAAGTAAAGGATCAAGGGCCTTCCCGGCTCTGGCGGGACCAACACAGGTGGACTAGCCAAATACTTCTTAATCTTGTCAAATGCTGCTTGAAATTCGTCTGTCCATCTGACCGCAGCATCTTTCTTTAACAGCTTGAAAATGGGCTCACAAGTAGTTGTAAGCTGGGCAATGAACCTGCTAATGTAATTCAACCTGCCAAGCAAACTCATCACATCCTTCTTGTTCCTTGGTGGCGGTAGCTCCTGGATGGCTTTAATCTTAGACGGGTCTAATTCAATACCACGCCGACTCACCACAAATCCCAACAACTTCCCCGACGGGACTCCAAATGCACACTTTGCTGGATTAAGCTTGAGGTTGTACCTGCGGAGTCTCTGGAAGAATTTCCTCAAATCCCGAACATGGTCACATTGTTTCCTCGACTTTATGGTCACATCGTCCACATAGACCTCAATTTCCTGATGTATCATGTCATGGAACATAGTAGTCATTGCCCTCATATACGTTGCCCCTGCGTTCTTCAAACCAAATGGCATGACCCTGTAGCAATACGTTCCCCAAGGCGTGATGAATGCTGTCTTTTCCGCATCCTCCTCATCCATCAAAATCTGGTGATAGCCCGCATAACAATCCACGAAGGAACCAATCTCATGTTTAGCACAGTTGTCAATCAATATATGGATGTTTGGGAGTGGGAAGTTGTCCTTTAGGCTCGCCTTATTGAGATCACGGTAATCAACACATACTCTGGTCTTCCCATCTTTCTTTGGTACCGGTACCACATTAGCTAACCAGGTAGGATATCGGGTAACCCGTGTGACCTTCGCCTCAAATTGCTTAGTAACCTCTTCCTTAATTTTCACACTGATATCTGTTTTGAATTTCCTCAATTTCTGCTTGACAGGGAAACATTCCGGATAAATGGGCAATTTGTGGACTATCAGATCGGTGCTTAGACCCGGCATATCATCATATGACCATGCAAACACATCTTTGTACTCACACAACAATTTAATTATCTCCTCCCTGAGCGGGGCTTCCAAATGGACACTTATTTTTGTTTCTCGAACATTTTCCTGATCCCCTAGATTGATTGCCTCTGTGTCATTCAAGTTAGGTTTGGGTTTTTGCTCAAATTGATATAACTCTTTACTGATTTCTTCCAAGGCTTCCTCGTCATCGTATTCACCCTCGCCATCACACTCAATTTCTTGTATTACTATTTCATATGGAATCTCAAGACTAGGCCGGAAACTCCTCATGCATGACACATCATTGAAACCAGCATAAAAGGGACTGTACAAGAGAGAAAAGAAAACAAAATAAAGGCTATCAGGAGTGAAGAGAGAAGGAAATTGCATTTCATTAAAATTGTAAAAGAACAAAGTTTAAACTCATCCAAATGGACGGAACATAGAAATCTGAATTACAACCCTGGAAATAATCCAGAACTAATACTCAAAGGAAAATCCAAAGCTAACTACCACGACTCCTTCCGATTTGGAAGAGGAGTAGCTTCCCAGTTATTGAGCTTGGCCTGAGACCCCACGAACTGCACATCGGCTTTACTTGGACCTTCACCTGGCTCTACCATATTCACTTCATCGAACACCCTTTCAAACTTTTCGATCAACTCTTTGTCAGGTTCTATCACCATAGAATTTGGTAGTGCTGTTGTTGGGCGTTGTTTAGTACCAGGCCGGACGAAGGAACGGGAAAGGCGAGGAATGGGTTTTGGTAGGGTCCACACTCTCTTTTTCATCTTTTTGGCTCTCCTTATGTCAGCAGCATTGGGTTTGAAACCTAGCCCGAAAGTGTCCAGATTTCTGGGAAGAGATACTGGCTGTATGATTCCCTGCAGTGAAGCGCCCAACCCCTTTCCAGGCAAGAATCCATTCCTTATCATCTCTGAAGCTACCATAACAGATGCAGCAGCTATCTTGGGCATAGGAACACACTCCCCTTCCGAGATTTTATCAACTGACACTGCGTCCATGACTTGGTACACCCACGGGCCTTTGTCGTTTTCAACTTCCTCGAAGGATGTAATAGCATTATAAGAATTATCCTCTCCATGGACCACGATCTCCAGTCGATCCCATTCAAATTTAACCATTTGATGCAGAGTAGACGGTACCACCTTTGCGGCATGAATACAGGGCCGTCCCAATAAAAGATTGTAGGAAATGCTGACATCGAGCACTTGAAACTCCATAGTGAATTCCACAGGTCCTATTGTTAGCTCCAACACGATATCTCCCACTGTGTCTTTCCCTCCACCGTCAAATCCCCGTACACAGATGCTATTTGTATGAATTCTTTCCCTGTCAACTTTCAACTTTTCTAGGGTGGAAAGAGGGCAAATGTTTGCACTAGACCCATTATCAATTAGCACCCGAGTTACCACAGAATCTTCACACTTCACTGTGAGGTACAGAGCTTTATTATGTTCAGTTCCTTCCAATGGCAACTCATCATCAGAAAATGTTACCCTGTTCACCTCAAAAATTTTGTTTGCAATCTTCTCAAGATGATTCACAGTGATTTTATCTGGCACATGAGCTTCGTTTAGAATCTTCATCAACGCCCGGCGGTGTTCATCCGAATGGATCAATAAGGACAATAGTGAGATCTGTGCCGGGGTTTTTCTCAATTGTTCCACAATCGAATAGTCCTGAGCCTTCATCTTTTTCAGGAACTCTTCAGCTTCTTCTTCAGTAACAGCCCTCTTTGTCGGTGCCAGATTGTCTTTAGCCGCTTTAACCTTTCTCAATTCTTCAGGGGCAAAGCACCTCCCTGATCTAGTCAACCCATGAGTTTCGCACACTTCTTCTTTAACTTCCTTTCCTTGGTACATCACAGTCACTCTGTCATAGTTCCATGGGACAGCTTTCTCACTAACCACAGGCAACTGGGTCACTGGTTTAATGATAACTGGCTCTGTTCGAGCACCTTTTACAACCAACACAGGCTTAATAACTGCTCCTGGTATTGTCACTTTAACAGGCTCTGGTTCTATTATCATTACTGGTTCTCTGACCGTCCGGTCCACTGCAACCAGGGTTTTCCCATCGACCAATTTCTCATTTGCTTTAGTTTCACTTGCCTTAATCATCATCACAGTTTGTGACGGCTTCTTGCATTCCCCTTTCTGCACTAACTCGATCATGTGAGCCTCATGATGAATTGGTAGCGGATTCTGCGTGATATTGGGAGTCTCCGGAGCCTGCACCTCAATTCTCCGTGTATCAATAAGTTCCTGAATGGCGGTTTTCAGATGCCAACATTTCTCCGTGTCATGTCCAGGCGCTCCTGAGCAATACTCACAGTTTACTGAATGGTCCAGGTTCCTTGGGGGAGGGTTTGGTAATTTGGGTTCGATCGGGTTCAACATGCCCAACTGCCTTAATCTGTGGTACAGGCTGGTATAAGATTCACCCAAGGGAGTAAAAGTCTTCTTCTTTTGCAGCCTATCATTCTTAAATGCGTAGTTGGGTCGGTAACTGGTTCCAGCGGCATTTTTGTTGGTTCTTGGGGGTGGGTAGGTGTTTTGAGATGGGTAAGTATTTTGGGGAGTAGGTGCGCGCCATTGTGCATGGGTAGGGGGTTGGGGGTATGTCTGGGCATGATGGACGGAGAAATGGGGAGTAAGAGGTGGGTAGTAATGCTGTGGTGGGCCATATGGAGTATGTGGGTAAGCTTGGGGGTGAGGGCGAGGTTGGTGATAATATGGTGACGGACTCCTGGACCAGACCCTTGATTCCACTACTGCTACTTCCTCTTTCTTTTTCTTTCCCAATACTTCTCCGGTGCCGCTTTGAATAGCCTGCGTAGTTGCTTTGAGTGCCGAATAGCTCATAATTTTGTTAGACTTGAGACCCTCTTCCACCATACTTCCCATCTTTACGACCTCATTGAAATTTTTCCCTACCGCGGACACCAGATGACCATAGTAGGTTGGTTCCAAAGCCTGAAGGAAATAATCAACCATCTCATTCTCTTTCATCGGAGGATCAACTCTTGCTGCCTGTTCTCTCCAACGGAAACCGTACTCTCTAAAGCTTTCTCCGGGCTTCTTCTCGATTTTGGTCAATGACAGACGGTCCGGGACAATTTCGAGGTTATATTGAAAATGGCATGCAAATGCTTGAGCCAGGTCGTCCCAGGTGTACCACCGCGCATGATCTTGTCGTGTATACCATTCTAACGCTGCTCCACTTAAGCTTTGACTAAAGTAAGCCATTAACAGCTCATCCTTTCCCCCAGCTCCCCTCATCTTGCTGCAGAATCCTCTCAGGTGGGCCACCGGATTACCATGGCCATCATACAAATCAAACTTTGGCAATTTGAACCCTGCTGGCAGCTGGACATCGGGAAACAAGCACAAATCTTTGTAGGCCACACTGACTTGGCCACCCAATCCTTGCATGTTCCTGAAGGATTGCTCCAGGCTTTTTACTTTTCGAAATATTTCTTCCTGTTCCGGGTCCTTAGGCGGCTTATCAGTTTCCACCGGGAGCTCAAAGCGAGGAGTGTAGGAATACGGCTCAGGTGCTTTGAAGGTAGGCTCGGGAGGGTAGTACTGGCTGTCGTGAGTTGGAAACAATGGCTCACTAGAAGATCTTTGCAATGTGGCAGGTGGAGGCGCCACAAATACTGGAGCAGTTGGCGGTGGAGGACATGGGATTTGCTTGGGTGGTGGTGGCGGTGTTTGAGAGGTGGTTCCGTAGTACTGCTGGTACGTAGGGAAAGCGGGAGATGAGTTCACTGTGGGAGGATCTTGGGGTTGAGCTGGCGGTGGGAGGTAATTGGGGTTGGCAGGATAGACGGGTGGTGGATGTCCCTTCGACCAGGCCTGGTACATTTCGGCCATTTGTTGCTTTAGTTTGTACATCTCCTCTCATTGTGTTAACGTCCACTGCCTCCTCCTCTCTGGATGGGTCAACAATGCTCGCTTCCAAATCCTGATTGGTCATGTTTGACTTGTCCTTGGAACGGGTGTTGTAAGGATGGGTTGCCAGAATGCCAGTCAGCTTAAACACCTATCTGGACTCATCAACAACAACTTGGTTAGCGGTTAGGGCATTAACAAATAGATAACCGCACATTGATGGGTGGATGCACCTAAGCAGTCAAACGTTTCTATTATGCCTCTATTCATTCACATGCGTCATTCCGGCTTTCATTTCTTTTCTTGCCTAATTAGTTCCTACTCTTATCTTTTCACTTTGTTTTGCTCTCACTCTTTTGGTTCTCTTTCATTTGGTTTTCCCTGTTTGTATCATTCCTTTCTGGTTTTCCCTTCTTATCATTTAGAAATGGTCGAAACCTATGGAGATTGCCTACGTATCACGACCCCGCGTGAATCAGACCAAGCGTAGTTCGTAAAAAAAATAAATGCAAAGTAGGAGCATGATATTTTTGGCAATTTCAATTTTATTGATAGCAAACTTGTCTATTACAAAGACTCAAAACAACTAACAGACTCTAAGAACTACCAACTCCATCATCCCTATTCTAATTCAAACAAAAATACAGACTCAATCCACTGACTCTGGTAAAAAGAAATACAAACCCAAATGACCTAACTCCAAAAAAGAAATACAGACTCGGAAGACAAACTTTTCTTAGTAGAAGAAAGAGTGTAGACTCAAAGACAATTACGAATACATTAAAGCTCCTGGTGCCCGCGGGACATCATTCGGTCTCGCCGCGGGCCTATATGCAAGTTCCCCTTGAAGTCTGTCTAGGTCGTTCATTATCTGCTTCACAAATGTCATCACTGATGCCAAGAAGGTGGTACGGGTCATGTTCTTGCACATTTGACATTTCCTAGTAATGGAATGAGCAATGGTTAAGATTCTTTCTCGAACTCTTCCTTTCTCTTGAAGCAACCGCCCTATCTGTTGGGCCCTGGCCTCCAAAGTTCGCTCATCCGCTTGGCTTTGTTCCCGGAGTTGTTGCAAGTCCATTTCTAACTGTGCCAATGCCATGTAACACTGTTCCCTTTCGGCTTTGAATTCTTTTGCCTGCTTGATCATACGGTTTTCTGTGGCAATAACCTTTTTCTTTAATTCTGTGACCTCAGTGTCATATTTTCCTTTTAACTGTTTAATCATGCGGGCCCGTTCTTCTGCATTTTTAGCCAATTATTTCTGGACCCCAGCTAATTCCTTTTCTGCCTTGTTGCAGTCAAAACTGTAGTCGTTCACCCTTTGCCTTAGATTTGCTATAAGCTTTGCATCTTTGGCACTTCTGACAGGATTATCGGCCTCTAACTTCATTTTCTGGATTTGGGCCTGCAAGGCTTCATTCTCCTCGGTCAATTGTTTTTTCTCACCTTCATCAGCCGCGGCTTGCACGCTATTTTCAAATCGGAGGTTTTGGACCTGTTTTTCCAACGCTCCTATGCGGGCCCTATATTCATTTTCTTTAGTTAGCCAATCCCACTGTTCTCGTGCTGATTCAACAAAGTCCTGGATGTGAGGTCGTTTGGCTGGTCTTCCGAATGCGACGTCCCTTCTATACCAAGCCTGATAGTCAGGCGACACTTCTCCTTTGGCTCGATCTCGAACACAAGTGTTCGCCGTCAAATACTGACATTCGCTCCAGACCTGACGGACCATTGCTTCAGGAAACTGGCCATCAGGGCCAATCTCAACCACTTGCAAACTAAGATCATCATCCTTGGGTACTATCTAACATCTCCCCAGCTGCCTCAACACTCGATACGGTGCGCAAGGCTGAATGCTTCTAAGCCCCATCAGAAGGAAATGTGGTCGGGCTGCTGGCATGTATACGATTTCATCAACGGGTAACCATCCCAGTGTCCACTCTATTTGGCTTGCAGTGAGAGACCGAAAATATGTTGTCCAACCCGTGACTCCTTCTGGCAATTCGGCCCCTTTAATCCTTGTGTAAAACTCTTCTATGCATGTTTTTTCTCGAGACCCGTAGCTCAAAAACTGAGGGCGACGACACAGATGCTCGATCATCCACATTTGTAACAATAGACTGCACCCTTCGAAGAAAGCTTTCCCGGCCTTGCAAGCTGTAAGAGCACGGAAGATGTCAGCCAATATCATAGGTGCCAGTATACTTTTGGCTTGAGTAATTAATGTGCTGACGACCCCAGCTATTTTTATGTCAATGTTCCCATCCTTCCTTGGAAATACCAGAAGCCCCAGGAAAGCTACCATAAAGGCGAAACGTCGATGCTCTTCCCACTTTTGGCGGTTTCCTTTGCTACATATCTTACTTTCTGGGTTGTTGAACCCCCCAATATGGCCGTATCGCTGATATATGAAACTCAGAGTACAAA
Source organism: Nicotiana attenuata (assembly GCF_001879085.1). Lineage (NCBI taxonomy): Eukaryota > Viridiplantae > Streptophyta > Magnoliopsida > Solanales > Solanaceae > Nicotiana > Nicotiana attenuata. The sequence goes on from NW_017670311.1 coordinate 264,001, forward strand.
AGCCATTTGCCAAATCTGTGTTATGGACGGCTCTGACTATCTTCAAAGAGTCTAGAAATCTGTGCACGGCTACCACTCTAGGGGCAACCAAGTATTTGTGCCTCAACGGAACCTCATCCTTTCCAATGTAGCCAGCTATTTCCTCTAATGTCGGGGTAAGCTCAAAGTCCGAAAAATGGAACACATTATGTGCTGGGTCCCAACATGTAACCAGTGCTCTAATAATATCTCCCCGAGGCGCAATATCGAGCAAACCGGTAAGCCCTTTCAAATGTTTCTTGACTGCATCTCGCCCTTCTCCGCCTAGATCGTTCCACCACAGACGTAACTCCAAAGGGATTTTATGCATGATTGAAAATAATTCATTTTGAGTCGTGCTCATCCTGCACATTTATTAAGGTGATTTTAATCACTTATTTTGACCTAAAAGAGAAAAATGGCACAATCCTTGTTCAAATTGCCAATTTAAATAAACAGCCGGCATTGCGGATACGGCCTTTCAGCACTTCATAAGGAAGATTTTAAGGCTGTGCCTGCTAACCGTTTAGAAGATGACTCAGGGTGGCTGTTCTTGCAAAAACAATCTTCCGGCGCCCCTTTGGGGACATTTGGCTTATTTTTGACAAGCATGGCATCACCCGACTTATTCATAACGAAATTAAAAATTTTGGTATTTTTGGCTATTTTTGAAAAGGGGAGGTTGGACCCGACGAGGGTTGCTTACGTATCTCACACCCGGTGAGAATCAAACCTGCGTAGTTCGGGCAAATAAATCTAACTATTTTGAAAACAAGACTTCTTCATTTTTGTTGGCAAATACACTATTTCTGAAAGCAAGATTCTTTTTTTTTTTTATATTGTCTTTTCAGTGGCAAAATAAAATAAACTAATATGAAAATAAAACTCTTTTTGTTTTTCTTTCCATTGGCAAACAAAACAAACTAAAAAAAAATACTTTTCTTCTTTTTCTTTCATTTTCTCAAAAATCCGGCAGCATTTCGGCACTACTTGGACATTGGTTTTTCTAATATAGGTAATTAACTCTCTACACTGCTATTTTCTCTTTTTCTCTTTTTGTTTTTCCAATTTTTCCCAAATATTCAAAGCCGGTCAGCATGCGAGTCCAAAACAAATAAATGCACAAGTAGGATGCATCAGGATGGTCCATTATTCCGGGTACACCTGTCCTAGACGGACCCAACCCCTGTGTTGAGTCCCCTAAGTCAAAATGCACGTGATGCAAATAAGCGTTCCTACTAGGGATCCGGCATGAAGTCAAGTTCTTCTAGGTTCAAAACCTGGGTATGTGTTCTAGACTGTGTACCCGAGCGGACAACTCGAGTCGAGGAGGGGGCTACGTACCGGGAACCAAAAGGCCATCCGGCTTAGTAACTTGTCCGGCCTCTTTCTTATTTCAGGGTATTGACACTAACAGAATAGGGAGTCTCAACCAGTAAGCACATCCCCGGAGGTGAGAAGAGAAGGGTTTCGGCACAGTTTATATGCAATCCAGATAATATCAAAGCGGTAAAAAGCAACATCTTGCACATTTAGCATGAAACATGTAGGAAAATCAGGTAAAGCCAAATACAACAATATATCTAAGCTCGAATTCTGAACCCAGAACCAAAGTTCTGGGTTCTCCTCCCCAGCAGAGTCGCCAGAGCTGTCACACCTCCTTTTTACACACCTACCCCGAAGGATAAATGTATAAGGGAGTTTTTCCATTTTTTAAGTGACATTATTCGAATCGGGATTATTTATTTATTTAGAGTCGCCACTTGGGATAAGTTCGGCTTTTGGTGTCCCAAGTCACCGATTTATCTTGAATCCCGAACCGAGGAAAATTTCGACTTCCGAATGGAGTCTGCGAACCAGAAATTCTAAGTAAGGAATTCTGTTGACCCGAGGGAAGGTGTTAGGCACCCTCGGATCCCGTGATTCTAGCACGGTCGCTCCACTGTTGTATTTAATTTCATCTGATTTCAAAACATGTTCTAACCTATGTGCTTTTATTAGTAACCCGCTTTATTTTTATTTTTAATAAGAATTGCAACGTCGTGAAAATGCTTCTCGAACCACGTCGCACCAGTGCACCCGTGATTGTTGACACATTTCGACTTCATTGAGATTTGGATTAGGGTCACATAAATGTGCACCCGAATTCAGGAAAGTAATATTATTAAAATACGCGCCTAAAGCAACTACGCGTTTTGGCTTTGCGAGGGCCATGAAATTTTGCTAAATGGCACGCCTCGGATTCTAATTGTTTTAAAAGAAATATTTGAACGGGGGCCAAGCATCTGAGATTTTATCGGGCTTGGCGCGCCTCAATTTATTCTAGCTTAACGGTTCTAAACTAATTCATGAGGGCCATGCACTACGAGTTATCTAATTATGGCTCACCTCAATCTATTTAATGGGCTTAATCCGCTAGAACTAAATGTGATTAAAGGCTTCCCTCCGACTGACTAATGATTCGCACAAGGAGAGTTACTTATTTCGAGCAAAGGGATCAGTCTAGCACAAATGGACCGAGGGCCCAACTGATAAACCTGATGTGATTAAACATGGTTGTAGATTTAATGCATGAAGAAATAGGGCTCCAGGTGAAGCCAGGCCCAGCGACGTGAAATCAACATTGGGTCCAGCATGGGGCCCAGTGGTCCACAGGCGTAAGACTACTTTGAATTCCAAATTAATATCAATCCAAGTTGGCTCATGAGAGCCCAAATTTAACGCAGGCCAGCTTCAAACAAAGATGAATTCCCTGGTTCGATACCGCACAACAACACAAGGAAGTAGTCTTCGCGTTTGATTTTACAGCACATGTTATTTTGCCTCAAGGGAATTAAACAATTTCTAATTCTAAAACACATTTCAATACTTTCCATGCAAACACCTTAATCCAAACATCAATACGAGCCTAGTTTAAATTATAGCAACCATCTGGGAATCATTATTGAAACTAACACATAATTGTTCAAGTTACTTGCTCACTAAATGATCATTCTGTTCCATTTCCTAAATTATTAACAGGCCTATTCGAATTAATACAACGGGGCTGCAGTTTTACAATAAAACAGGCTCATATTCAGGACTTCTAGTTCTAACCTTTATATGCAATATTCAGATATTGAGAACATGAACTACAATCAATTCCAAATGTCTCAACAGTATCGAAAACAGTCTGATCCAGTCTTAATTATACAGTCCAGATTTATACACATACAAATTGATTCTAAACTATGCTGTACAATTAAATTTAACGCCTATTTAACTACCAACACCCCACAGTCCACGCAGCATATTTCAGGATCAAATAAGTGAGTAATTGTATTCCATTTCAAGCTCAAAGTTACAGCAGAGTAGATTCAAGCGTGTACCTAGAAGTCAGTGATCAATAAGAAGAAGAAAGACCAGCAGCAGTTACAGTTCTCAACAACAACCCAGGAATAAGTTCAAAATTCAGTAATAAATCAGTTGACACAGCAAATTCAGGAACAGATTTGAAACTCCAGCGATAGATCAAACACAGCAACACTTTCTATCACTGAAGCAACCCAAAACCAGCTCGAATACCCAGAAATGAACACAGGAAAGCAAACACTCAAACTAAGATCACAGTTGACTCGAATCTCCCAAATCCACTGCCTAGATGACTCAAACTGTCTTCAATCCTCAAATATTGAACAAAACACAAGGCAATTCAAGTAGCTTTCATCCTATATGAGCTAGAGAATTGAATTCAATGATCGAATCTGAAAATGACCTACGTAACACTAATATAACAGTAATTTTTGGGATTTTTCTATTAGATTTCTATTATTTTTGGATTTTTGAAGGTTTGCATTTCAAATCAGGTCTGAAATCGGAGAGGAAATTTTTGGGGAGGATTTTGGAGCTGAAAAACTTGTTGTACAAGGCAAATGAATGCCTATTTATAGGCAAACTTAGGATCCAATTTTAGATTTTCATTTTACCCATTAGTCCCTATCTTAATTCTATTTTCTACCCCTTGTTTCTTGACTTGTTACACAAGTAACTACACCTATTTTATTGAAATCTATACTAAAGCCCACTCTAGAAGGGTCTATACCCATTACAATTCCTATTCTATCCTTGCCTTGGTTTTGATTTTACCAATCTTAATGAAACTACCCTTTTTCATGCCTAAACTACCCTTTGAAACCTCTTGGAATTACTGAGCTAAACCAGACCATTCCCCTATTACCCTAGTTAGAATCTGACTATAGTTAAACTAACTACTCTAATTTCAGTTATAACCAAACATTACCAATTAAGAAGATTTAATAGTTGAACTAATTAATCAAACAGCTTCTACTTAACACTAAACACTAAACTAGATTTAACCAGAATCACAAAAAAAAAAAAATTGCTTCAAACCGTCAAACTCACGCACAAACCAAATCAGATCAAAGCGAATCAAAACAAAACTCAAATTGAAATCAAGATAACAAATTAAAACAACACTGCATCAATTAACATGACTAAACTGAAACCCTACTGACGAACAATCAATAAGGACTTAAACTAAACTTAGAGCATTTGAATAAAACCTATTCTTAAACTAATGACGAATTTGAAACACAATTTCATGTTATCAACTAATCATGGAGAAAGAACAATCACGGAATTACTTCACAACAACATGAGAAAAGAAGAAAACAGAGACAAAATTTGAACAAACTCACTGATTGCGACTCTAGGGTTCTGACGGCTCGTCACTTCAAAATTCGCCCAACTCCGGCGAGATTCGAGTGGTTTCAGGGACGTTTGAGGAGGACTAGTACAGGATTTAATTATGTGGGAGGCAAGGGGGGGGCCTCAGGGTATTGACTTGGGAGTGGTTGAAGCCGGCGCCGCCAACTTGAGGTGGTGGAGTTTAGGGGCGGCGGGCTAGGGTTTCCATAATCTGAGGCGATACAAGGGAATTTTGGGAAAACAGAGTGTGGTATAGGTATGGGGAAGGGAAGGCAAGGTTGGGGTGTGAATTTGGTAATGTTTGGGTGGCGGCGCCGCCGTGTGCGGCGGAGGCGGTATTAGGGTTTTGCATATTCGAGCAGTTTGGGAGGGTTTTGAAGAAATCTAATGGTAGATTAGAGATGGGGAGGTGCAGGAGACGCAGTAGTGTAATTATGGGGCTTATTGGATGATCGCCACCGGCGGAGGCGATTTTCGGCCGGCGGCAAGCGGCGGAGGACGGCGAGGTTAAGGTCTCTGATGAACAAGTGAGAGAGATGGGAGGTGAGGGGGTCTGAGGGGGGTAGGGTAGTGTTAGGACATATTTATATCACAAAACCTAGGCAGTTCTCGTCCGTTGGATCAAAAGAATCGAGGGTTGTGATTAAATTGGGGGAAACTGCGTCGTTTTGGTAAGGTGGGGAGGCTGGACCGGGTTGCAGCAATGGCTTGGGCTGGTCTCGCTTGGGCTTGGCTGACTTTGGGGAAAAGAGCATTGGGCCTGGGTAAAAGAATAAGGACTTGGCCCAAACAACTCTCTTCTATTCCTTTTCTTTTCCCAAATTCTTTTTTGTTATTTTCTTTTTTCCAAAATTAAAAATAAAAAAATAAAAAAAAATCTAAATTAATTCCTAGACCTTAATTGACCTAAATACACTAATTAAGCCTAAATGATAATTATTAAAATTTAAAAAGGACAACTACTAAAATAAAAAATTAACTCCAAAATTGCAAATTAAACTATTTTGTGATTTTTCCCATTTTATAACTAACTCACTAATTAATCCTAAAATGTAAAATTAAATCCTAAATTCAAATGCAACATATTTTTGTATTTTTCATGAATTAAATAAAATAAACATGCACAAACAAATGCAAACAACTAACACAAAAATGCCACAAAATTCAAAAAAATTGCAAATAATGAAAAGAAATTATTTTGTTTGAATTTTTGGGAATAATTCATATATAGGGCAAAAATCACGTGCTCACATTGGGTTGTTTTGAGCAGCTACTAAGATTAGAAATTATCGCTATGAGTGTTTGAGTTATGTGGTATATCATGTGATTCCATCTTGGGTTATGACTATGGCTTGTCACAACTTGTTCAGACTTATACAGTGTGAAGATGCGAGATTCCATTCTTATAGAAAATTTCGGATAAGGAAATTGGATTCTAAGGCTTATGGGCTAGGTTGGGTTAAGGAATTTCGGTCATGTTGTGTTATCAGACCTATATGGGATAGGTGACGCGGGATCACCCCCAGGTATGTGCATGGTAAGATTATACATCGATTTGTTGGCTTTTGGAACAACTCTAGGCACGTTCGAGGACGAATGTATGTTTAAGTGGGGGAGGATGTAATGACCCGACCGGTCGTTTTGAGCAATGGCACTTCGCTCGGTTGTTTGAGGGCATGAGTAGCTCCGTATGATGTATTATGACTTATGTGAATCGCCGGTTTTGGTTTTTCAGGTTATTCGGAATTGATTTGGAAGAATGATTCTCAACTTGAAGCTTTAAATTTGAAAGGTTTGACCAACTTTTGACTTTTAGTATTTGACCTCGGATTGGATTTCTGATGGTTCCGTTAGCTCCGTTTGATATTGGACTTAGGAGCGCGTCCGGATTGTGATTTGGAGGTACGTGGTAGAATTTGGCTTGAAATGGCAAAAGTTGGAATTTCGAAAAGTTTGACCAGGAGTGGACTTTTTGATATCGGGGTTAGATTCTGATTCCGGAAGTTGGAGAAGGTCCCTAATGTCAAATATGACCTGTGTGCAAAATTTGAGGTCAATCGGACGTGATTTGATAGGTTTCGGCATCGGTTGTGGAAATTGAAGTTTCAGAGTCTAATGATTTCGGTTTGAGGTGTGATTCGTCATTTCGATGTTGTTATGTGTGTTTTGCAGACTCGAGTAGGTTCGTGTGATGTTACGTGACTTGTTGGTATGTTTGGACGGGGTCCCGAGGGTCTTGGGCGTGTTTCAGATTGATTTCGGATCATTTCATTTCATGTTGCATAGCTGAAGGTTTCTAGTTCTAGTATTACCGCACCTGCGGCTGGTTTGCGCAGGTGCGATGGTCGCAGAAGCGTTCGCGGAGTCGCAGAAGCGAGAAGTGGCTGGGTGAGGAAGACCGCAGAATCGGATTTTGAAGCGCACATGCGTGTGCGCAGATGCGGAATTTGGAAACGCAGGTGCGTAAGGCTTTGCAGAAGCGGGATTTGGCATCCGCAAGTGTGGGGGATTTCTAGCGATGTTATTTTCGCAGAAGCGGAGTTTTACCTCAGATGTTGTGGTCGCAGATGCGACAATTTTACCGCAAATGCGGAAAGTGCAGGGCAGATTTATAAAAATCGAGGGTTTTGTTCTTACTTCATATTTTGAGATGTGGGGCTCGGATTGAGGCGATTTTTGGAGCAAATTTTGTCACAAGGATTGGGGTATGTGTTCTCTACTCGGTTTTGATTATATTTCATGAATCCATCTTCATTTTTAGCAATTGGTTGATGAATTGAAATAGGAAATTGGGGATTTTGGCCTAAAGTTTCATAATACCAATTTTTGAGTTTTGAACATCGATTTGGAGTAGGTTTTGAGTGAAACTAGTATGGTTGGACTCTTAATTGAATGGGTTATTGGATTTTGTGAGTTTTGTCGAGTTTCGAGGCATGGGCCCGGGTGTGGTTCTTGGCCGGATTTGGTATTTGACTTAGGATTCGATCTGTATCATCTGTAACTGCTTCCTTGGGCTTTATCTGATGTATTTGACTTGCTTTTGGCTAGTGTTGAGCCGTTCGGAGGTCTCTACGCGCGTGATGGCATTCTTGGAGCACCGCCTGGCTTGTTCTGTGTCGGAATCGGCTTGTTTAAGATAAGTAACTCTTCTAAACTTAGTGCTGAGGGTATGAAACCCCGAATTATGTGTTATGTGATGGTGTTGAGGTGATGCACATGCTAGGTGACGGGCGTGTGGGCATGCACCCCGTGAGTTGTGACTCTGTTGTTTCCAGGGCATTGTTTAGTGGCCTACTTTGTTGATATTTGTGTTTTCACCATGTGATAAAGTAATTGGGTTGTACATCATGCTAGATATCATGTTTAGGCTTTATGCTGATATTGTTGGGGCCCCTAGCGGTCGTTTCTTGCTGTTATCTCATTGATTTCATTAATATTTCATACTCAGTCACATTCATGCATTCATATCATATCTCAATCTCAGTTGTTACTTATTGATACATCATATCATTGTTCCGGGTCAGTTTTTATGACATTGTGAGCCCGTGGGTGAGACTGGAGAGTGATGACTGAGTGAGGACGAGAGCCTGATTATGAGTGACAGTTATGGAATCGGGCTGCATGCTGCTGCGACTATATTGATGATTATGATAGTGCTTGGGCTGTAGGAACCCCTCCGTAGTCTGTAACACACCCTTAGTGAGCGCGGATGATATATATTGTGGGATGGATCTTCCCTGGACATGGATCTTGTCTGAAGCATTTATATACCTGGAGATGGCTCTTCTCCATGGGGCCGTATTGTCCTTCCTCGGTATTGAGTGACTGATGGTCAGTGATGTATATATTCCGGGATGGATCTTCCCTGGGCCAAATGGGCCATATACAGTACCGAGTGGTTGAGCATGATGAGTGGAAAGTGTGAGATAGTGAGATTGAGTACTCTGAGAGTGTGAATACATGATTCATTTCTGAGATACATGGCATTGGCATGCATACATGACATACAAGCATAGAGATGCATTTTTCCTCATGTTGTATGGTATCACGTCATTCATGATTTTTACACGCATTGATATGTGGCATAGAGAGGTATTTCACACTTGTTATCTGGAAAGAAAATGAAACATCTCATTTATTGTGAAAAAGATTTTTAGAAAAATTACAATTTTCAAACTATCTCATATTTCATGACGTTTTCGGTAACGAATTTGGGGTTTTCACTGATATTCTTGAAAGGCGGGCTATTTTTTGAAAAATATAAAAAGACTGAGCACTCTATCTCTGAGCTGCTTCTTTACGTACTTGCTTTACACTGCTATGAACTGCTACTGGTTATCGGTGTTGGACCCGACCTATGTTCCAGCTCGTCACTGCTTTCAACCTGAGGTTAGGTTTGTTACTTTTTGAGTACATGGGGTCAGTTGTACTCATACTGCACTTCCTGCACATTGCGTGCAGATCCCGGATGCCGATGTTGCTGCGTTAAGTGGTTGCTGGATCTGGAGGCGTACCTGCGTTCTTGCTGTAGCTGCCTCTTGTTCACGGTAGCCTTAGATTACAAAATTCTGTTTATGTACTTTTCAAACAGAGGATATATTTTCTTCGTATCATCTTTGTAAATTCTATCCTTAGAAGCTCATGATTTGTACCACCAGTCCTTGGGAGGTGTAATAGATCCAGATAATTTATTTTGTTTAACTGACTTATTAGCATTGTTGAAATTGCATTAGTTAGTAGTTGGCTTACCTAGCGGGTTGGGTTAGGTGCCATCACGACTAGTGGATTTTGGGTCGTGACACTTACTGTGCCCTCCCACTTTTGACGAACATTAAAGACTTGACCATAGTTCTTGCAATCTACTTTGCGAACTTCTTCATTTTCTTCTACCACCTCAAAGTGTTCCCAAATATGTGAGCGCACTCTATAAGCACGGGCATGATTTAACTTGAACCTATCAAAAATGGTAACCATAGTTCACTTGTTAATTGTAATTTTGTAGTGGCTGCTGTAGATAATTGATAAAACTTGAAATATTAATTAATTGAGAACTTGAGAGCAATAAGCAATTCTAAAATCAAGAGAAAATTGGGCGAGAACTAGAGTAGAAGAGTAGAGCAAGTTGTGAAAGAAAATGAAGAAGATGGGGGCTATTTATAGTTTTTAAAAAGCTAAAAATATAATTTATCAATTATTAGGGGTGTGGGGCTATTTTAACAAGGGGTAGGGCTAAATGGCTAAAAGTACAAAAAATGACCGCTGGAACTGAATTTCGCAATAAATTGAACATTTGATGATTTTTGAAGTCTTGAAATTGAATTTCGCAACTTCGACATTAACTTCAAATAATACCATAAATAAAATTCCAAAAAAAAAAGATAGCCAAATAGTTGATAGCAATTTAGTTGAAGAATGAGAGAATGACAATTGAGAATTTGGGTTTGAGAATTGAGAGATGAGTGAAGAAAAGAATAGGAGGGGGGGTCTATTTATAGTTTTTCAAAGGGTTAAATTAGTAAATAATAAAACTGCTATTTTTGGAAAAAAACATCCCCAAAATGGCTATTTTTGCAATTAAGGCCGTGGGTCAGCGGTCAAAATGGGAGCTGACCGTTGCCAATGGTCAAAATGGGAGCTGATCGTTGCCAACGATCAAATGTTTTTTTTTAAAAAAATAAATTCAAAACTAGCATCGGACTAGGCCAGTCCAGTTCACCGGTTCAAGCTTGACATGACATTACTAGTGTACCGGTCTGGTTAATCGGTATCCAAATCTATACCGGCGCAGGCCGGTTCATTGTTCAGCCCAACCCTGCCTCGCCCCTTTACCACCGGGCCGGTCTAGAACCGGGTCGACCTGGCCCGTTTGACAGGTTTAGCTAAGGCTCAGGTTTTTGCTACATGGAGCAGAAGATCTATATGGGTATTTATCTAAAAGATGATGGAGAATGAGTGACCTATCAACCATTTGAGTAGAGGAGTTGAGATCGTATATGGAGATTCTAGTATTCATGAGGTTTAGCGACTGGATGTCCATGTAGGTAGACTATTCCTTGATTGAGGATTGTGAAGAAATGTTGAGAACTGGGCAACTAGCGGTACGTGTTATAGATATGTTGCTATGGACTTTTGGAAGGTCATTTCCTGTCTGGGGATGATCAGAATTGGTTTGGGGGCTATTTATAAGCCTAATGAGAATGTGTAACTATGTCTGATCGGGTTTATTTATCCTTAGGCAATTGCTACCATGGGTATATCATCGGATAATGAATGTTATTCGTGTCCTGGTCTATGTTATGTGTTTCGCTCTTATGCTATGACAAGTTGGGAGGTTACATGATTATTCGTACGCATGTTGTAATCCCGTTTAGGACTTATGGCGATATGGGCGAGATGGCACTCGTGATGTTGATTTGCTAATTGCACCATAGTTGTGCTTGCCTTTCTCCTTATTGTTTTATGTATAATCATCTTTTCACAGTTATGTTTATGCACTCTATCGTGCTTGATGTTAACACACATGTGGTTGTGAGGCTGAGTATTATGGCTCGATAGGTATCCCTATGTGGAGTGATATATAATTGGGATCGGGTTGGGCGCCGCAATGGAGTTATGTGAGATACCATCCCTTGTGTTTATTTCGTGTTTTATTTTTTTCTTTGTGGGACAAGTTCATGAAATTATTTTTTTGTTGTTATATCAGTTGTACTTGCTGGATAGTCCCTGTATCTTGCTTTCTTTCCATTTTTACATATATCTAAGTTAATGCTTGTTTGGTGTACGGATCGCGTTGTGCGAGGATCCGTGTGATTTTTGTTGTGACTTGTTGGTTGGCTGCTCGTATTGGGTGAGGCGAAGTTCTAGACCTGAGATTTGCACTACCATATTGAGATAAGGAATGTTTGGAAAAATGATACCATATTTCCGCTCAGAATTTGGATGAAGTAAGATCTTCAGTTAAATTGTGTTGTCATGCTTACATGGATTGGGGTGATGTGAGATCACCCATGAGTATGGGTATGGAGAGGTTATGCGGTGATTTGATGGCTTTGGAACGACTCTTGGCACATTCGAGGACGAACGCATGTTTAAACGGGGGAGAATTTGACGACCCGACCGATCGTTTTGAGTATTTGCATTCATATTGGTAGTTTGAGGTCATGAATATCTGCGTATAGTGTATTAGGACTTGTGTGTATCGTTAGTTTTGGTATTTGAGTTGTTCAGAATTGATTTGGAAGATTAATTCTTAATATGAAGCTATAAGTTGGAAGAGTTTCTCAAGTTTGACTTTTGTGTATTAGACCTCAGATCGGAGTTTTTATTGTTTCATTAGATCCGGATGGTGATTTTGGACTTGATGTATGCTTGGATTTGCATTTGGATATTCCTACAAGGTTTTAGCACTATTTGGCGAAGATTGACAATTTAAAGGTTTAGAAATTTCTTAGGTTTGACAATGGCTTGACTTTATGTCTATCAAGTTTAGATTTTGGGTTTGGAACTTGGTATAGGTCCATTTTGTTATTTGGAACTTATCTGCAAAATTTAGTGTATTTCGGAGTTGGTTTGATAGGAATCGAACGCGTGGTTGTGTTTTAGAAGTTCTTGAAGTTCATTGTGATTTTCATGTGTTTTGGTGTCCAATTTGCAGTTTTGGATGTAATATTGGTGTTTTGATCGCAAGAGAGAGTTCGTATGATATTTATGTACTTGTGGGGATGTTTGGTTTGGAGTCCTGGGGGTTCGGGTGAGTTTCGGATACGTTTCGGGCTGTTTTAGTTTAGCTGGTGTGTTGCTGGTGGCTCAGGTCTCGCAAATGCGAGACATTGTTTGCATTTGCGAGATAGGGGTCGCATTTGCGAGGTTCACTAGGGTCTGTCAGGTTTGCATTTGGGAACACATTGTTTGCTTTTGCAATGGGGTGCCTAGGCTAAGCTGGATAACATTTGCGATCACATGATCACTTTTGCGAAGGGCCTGACTTTGCAAATGCGAAGTCAGGGTGGCATTTGCAACATTCCCTGGGGTCATCAGGAGCCGCATTTACGATGGTTTGTCCGCATTTGCGAGGGTGCGAATGCTGTGCTGCACTTGCAACATCTGTACCTGAACAAAAGGGTTGGAAGACGGTATTTTGGTGTCATTTTCATATCTTTGAACCCTGGACTCGATATGAGGCAATTTTTAGGAGGAATTTTCACATCTAACTATTGGGACAGTCATTTTGATTGATTTTCAATTATATTACATGATTGTTTATGAGATCTAACATCAAAATCATGAGATTTGAAAGAAAATTTAGTTGCTTTTTGTCTATGTTTTGAAAAATAAAAACTTGAGATTTAAGAGTCGAATTGGACTCGGATTTGAAAACAAAAAATATATATGGACTTGTGAAATTTGGTTAGTCAAGATCTACCTTTGGACCCGGGTTTTGACCGGGCAGACCCGGAGTTAACTTTTGGAGAATTGTGTAAAGATCTTAACTTTAGTTATTGGAATTGGTTTCTCTTGCATTGTTAGATGTTATTAAGTTGGTTTGGTTAGATTTGAGCCGAGCGGAGGTGAATTTTAAAGAAAAACTATTTTTGAGTGTTGATTTGGCCTATTTGAGGTAAGTGTATTGCCTAGCTTTGTTGCGAAATTTTTTCTACTAATTGATATTGTTTTCCACATGCGAGGGTGATGCATATACGAGGTGACGAGCGTATATGCATGTGCCAGGGTTTCCATGCTCGGGAGGGGGACATTATGTGCTTATTTGTGCCTTTTTAAAACTTCATGATCCCTTAACCTATGCTCCATTAAACTCTATGAATAATATACTAATATAAGTGTGTTAGAAATCATGTTAGAACATATCACATCTTAAAAAGAATTTGATGTGCCGTTTTCTAGAATTGTTTGCATACTTAACTTGATCATAGTATCGGGAATCCATATTAACATTTTTTATTGTCACGTTACGAACTTATTTGTTTGTATTAAGAGATGATGATTGGAGCCTTAGGGTTATGTTTGGCACGATAAGTATTTTCGTGCGGTTGTTAAAATGTTGTCACGATGAGTATTTCCGTGCATTGTGAAATGAGATTTTTTTGTTGGATATTAGCATGCAGAAAAGAAAGGAATATGGATTTCTATTATGATACTCGTTCATTAAGCACTTACATGCCCTGTAGTATGGTTTTCATTAGTGTTTGTTGTTTGGCATGATACCTTCCGTTTGGGTTCCTTATGTAGTTATCTTTGTATTTTTCCTTTGGCCCGTACTGTTTTAGCTATGCCTCACTTTCACTTGGTTTACTTATATTACGTGTCCTCTTCGAATTCATGTCTTTACTTGTTATTAGCCATAAATGCTACATGCTCTAATTGTCACGTGATTTACTTGTTAGATGTCTTAACCTGCTACATGCCTCAACTTACTATATGTCTTCACTTACCATATGCTTCTACTTTCCATATGCTTTTACTTGTTAAATGCCTTAACTTGCTACATGTTTTCACTCACTACATATTTTTACCTGCTATATGTCTCCACTCACTCTATGCTCAACTTACAGTATGCCTCCACTGGTTGAATGCCTCTATTTGCTACGTGATTCTATTTGCTACACGATTTCATGTTGAAAACCTTCCTTTGATCCTTGTTCTTACTTGCTAAACATCTTTGCTAGTTTTATATACTACTCTCCTTTGCTTAACCGGATTGGGTCACTTGTAGATTAGTTATGTGATATACCTTGTGTGAGCCTTGTTATTATATATGGTAGACTAGTTTTAATATTGGACTGCTCATTTTACTCTGTTGAGTTGTATTACCTAGCTCGGTACTGCGTGTTCGTTTCTTAGTGTTACGTTATGAACTTTTCCTGCGTTTGGTTATTATTATGGTTTCATATGATATTGTTGATATTGTGGATCGGGTTGCACGACGCAATGATATTGAAATGAATTAAAATTATGGATCGGATTGCATGCCGCAACGGTATTAAAATGAATTGATATTGTGGGTCGGATTGCACGCTGCAACGGAACATGAAATGATATGATATGAAGAGATAAGGACGGATATGATATGAACAGATGATGATGGGGTATGACAATGGAAATCAGATCATGGTATTATGTTAATTGTTGGGATCGGGTTGGATGCCGCGACGAAAATTAATGTGTTGTAGTCGTTTGTAGTTTTAGCGTTTATCCTAGGTGTTGTGATATGAGATTTTGATATTATGGGGCCCTCTGTCATTTGTACTCTTGTTTTATTCATTACGTGGTTATGTGTGTATCTATTCTCGTATATGCTCTTTCCGCTTATCATTTGTACGGGTACAAATACAAGTATGTATTAGTTAAGATATTTACTGAGTACATGTGGTCGATTGTACTCATGCTACACTTCTGCACCTTGTGTGCAGATCTTAGAGCCGCGTAGATGTGGAGGACAAAGCCTTGCCCTGAAGTCGTTCCAGCATTCCAGATTCAGGCTACCCCTTGTTTATGGTAGTTTAGGACTTAAACTCTGTTTATGTAAACTTCAAACATACATTGTACTATTTCTTCAATACAGTTTTGTAAATCTAATCATAGTGACTCATGACTTGTACTACCAGTCCTTGGGAGGTTATGTAGAATTTAGTCATTTAATTTCTTGCTATTAATCATTTATCATTTGAGTTACTTTGTTCTATGTTGGCTTGTCTAGCATTAGGGTTATGTGCCATCTCAACTAGGCAGATTTTGAGTTGTGATAGATTTTTAAGGAAAAAAAGTTAAAATAGTGATTTTGGTAAAATGAACCTTCACTTGGATGATCAAAATTTGCTCATATACTTTGCCATTTGGGGGAGAGGTATATACGATCCAAAGGTTAATGTTACATATTTATTCAAAAATTTAGACGGAGGATAAATATGAATAATTTCCCAAAGTAATTGGTGAATGTGGCCTTGAACTGTAGGTACATTTGGGGCCAATGCAGAATATATAAATTTTGGCCTAATTATTTCTGAGTTAATCAGGTCTAGTTGGGTGGTTTTAAAGTGACACAAGTTAAAATAGTGGTTTTGGTAAAATAAACCTTCACTTGGACGATCACGATAAAATTTTCCCATGTAATTTGCATGGGATCTTTGCTCCTTTAGGGGAGGGGTATATGTGATTCAAAGGCTAATGTTAAGGATAAATTCAAAAACTTAAACGGAGGATAAATATGAATAATTTCCCTAAGTACCTAGGTAAATATAGTCTTGAATTGCGCCATAATAAAATTAAATTCATGAAAAGACAATGAAGTACAAGATTTGGTTCACCTAAAAATGGAAAAAAGTTTTAAGTTACCACTAAAATAGTTGATTTATTTAAATTTGTCTTCCAATTACCTATCTGTCCGTGAAAATTTCTACTGTTATCCTTGTTTCAAATATACCACTTTCTTTAATGGCTGCCCAACTTCACTCTAGCATTTGCTACAATGGAGTCACGTAGCTAAAGAAGGATCCAAACTTACCCCTAAACTATTTTGGTAAAGCCGTTGATTAAAAATATTTTAAAAAGGACTACAATTCACCCCCTTGTACCTTCATATTGAAACTCATATATCTTAATACAAATAAATTAGAAGTCTATGAAGCTGCCGATAATGAATGTACCGAAATGATATTCGCTTGAGATAGAAAGTTGCCATTATGCATCGTTGAAGTTTCATACATGACGACTAAATTGGAAAAACCATAAGATAGAGAGAAAAGCGTGAGTGTCTCTATGTATCATGAAGTTTCAATGTTGAATTGTGTTCATGAATGATAATTGAGGAATTAGGAAAATGCGAGAAGTGGATGTAGCTTTTTATTGTTGGGTTTTAATTTTTTAACACAAGCACCATTAGGTTTAACCCCTATTGTGTTAGTTAGACCAAATATGCTTAATTTTAATAAACTTAAGAGACTAAAAATACTCATGTATATATTTAGAGGACACAAATAGATCTACGCCCATAGATAGAGACAACTTTAGCTATAAACTCACGTTTTCTTTTTTTTTTTTTTTTTTTTTTTTTAAGTATTTGGAAAACTACGGAGTTGTTTTTTGAAATTTTCTTCTCAACTCTTTGTTCAATATCTGTGTGAAAAAATATAGAACTTGAAAAAAGAGCTTGAGCCAAAATTGAAATACTTTTGAAGTCGAATTTTTTTCATCCTTATTGCAAAGAAATGTTTCATCTTTTAGCTAGTTCTTTAGCCAAACACAACTTTGCAAATTGCAATTGAATTTTTTATGGGCAAACAAACGCATATCGGAGTATTGTAAGCAAGAACAGCCCCTTCGGGAAGGTAATGGGCTATGGATGAATGGTAATGGGTCCTCCTCTAGGGAAAGGTAGAATCTTACTTTGATTTTGAAAATTAAAGGGACTATATAAGAGTTATGAGTATTACCCCACCATTGGGAGATACTAAATATTCCACCTTATAAGATATTCGGATTTACCCCACCATTGTACCAAATAACTTTGTGGTTTGGTCAATGGGGTGTGATAAACAATATATTCCATGAGATTAGTTATCCACTTTCTATATCCCATCATTTTAATATAAAATAATTCTTGAAATTAATTAATGTCCGTAACCAAATACAAAATAAAATAATATCATATTTTATTCTTAAATTATTATCCTTTATTCCACCGACCAAACAATCCCTAACTTTAAAGGAAAGTTGAAACTTGAAAGACAAAGCTTTTTAAGAAAAAAAAAAAAGAAAAATTTCAACCAATAGGCTGCGAGGCAGAAACCACGTCTTTAATTTTTCCTGGATGTATGAGATCATGTTTACTTTTCTTCCACTTTTTCTATTTTTGACTTTTCGTCACATTGTTGTGGGTCTTTCAGTCATTACGCTCTTTTGTCTCCATATTCTTTACTTCTCCGCTCCATCTTCTTCTTCCTCCTCTTCACTTCAACAACTCTTTAACAAAAATCAAACCATAGTTCTAAATGCTCAAAAAATGCAATGTCCCAGCAACTCCTTTCGCTACAACGCCACACAATGCGCGTGCAACCCTAGCTATTTGTTCAACATCACAAGCCGAAGCTGTTACTTGTTCAACGAATGGGGCCAAGTGGAGATGGATTCCGGTGTGGACTATCACTCCGTATCATTCCCCGGAAGTGGAACCATTTTCGATTTTGATTCAATTAGGAAGTTGAATCAATCGCAAGCTGTATTTCTCGAAGCTACACTTTTCATGTTGCTTTCCTGGCTTTTTTTCTGCTTTTTTGCGCGGTGTGCTCCGCTTGGTGATGGCCGTTCGATTTGGTTCAGGATCCGTTGGTGGATTAGTCGCCTCGATGTCTGCTTTGCCTCCCGCCACTGGCTTGTATGATTTCTTTCTCTTCATTTATTTTAATTTGTCGGATAATATTTAATGTAGTTAAGTGTTTAAACTTTGCGTTTTAAATACTACTACCTTTTTATTTCGTGATTAATGGATTTGTGAGACATTATTTAGGCTACTGGCAAATTAGTGAATTACTCCTTCTGCCCCAATTTATTTGTACCAGCAGTTACTTGGACTGTTCTACGGAGCTAAGTTGTGAATCGATCAATTCATTTTGAAAGTAAAGTTTTGATATTTGCAAACTGAATTAAGTACTACAAGTTGCAAAAAATATATTGGATGTTTGACTTTTGGGAAGCTAAATTGGACAGCCAGTTTGGGAAAGAAGTTAAATATCTTTTGGGTATTTAACAAGTTTTAGCATTGTGCAGTCTGGTAGGGTGTATGTTGAGTGGATATGAAGAAGCTTCCTATTATTATTCTATACCTTGCTTCCTGGACTTATAAAACATGCCACTTAACTTAACTTGGTAGCATCAATTTAAAACAAACATTTAAAAGACAACTTGGACCTTTATTTCGATTTAAGACTGAACGTTAAACGTAAATGACATTGATACTGCTGGTTGAGTGAACTCACCTTCAGGTTTCATGTTGCATAGAGCTATAGATGCTAACTTGGCATTGTTTTAGTAATGATTCTTGGTTGTGACTTGTGACTCGCATCCTCCTTTTAGGCAACTTGTAGCCTAAGTAACTTTTTTTCCACTTCCAACCCTTACTGAGAGTTCAACAAGAACAATAACATTCCAGTAAAATCTTATAAGTGGTGTTTGGGGAGGTAGAGCGTACACAGACCTTACCCCTACTCCGATGGAGTAGAGAGGCTATTTCTGATAGACCCGCAGCTCAAGAAGATGCAAAGAAACAATATATTAGTACCATCAACAGAAACCATAGAAATAATAACAACATCATAAGGACCCGAAAATAGATGAAAAGCAATAATAATAACACGTAGATAAGGCTCGGTACTATGAAAAACAGAAGAATAGTGTGGATACAAGATTAACTGCTTGCAGTTTAAGACACAACCCTATCAGACTAGCCTCACACCCGGTACGAAGTAGAAAAATGCTCCACTACCTCCTAACCTACAACCATAATGCTCGACCTCCAAACCTTCCTATCAAGGGCTATGTCCTCGGAAGTCTGAAGCCACGCCAGTCCTGCCTGATCACCTCCCCCAATACTTCTTGGGCCGCCCTCTACCTCTTCTCGCACTCGCCAAAGCCAATAGCTCGCATCTCCTTACTGGGGCATTCGGGCTTCTCCTTTGCACGTGCCCGAACCATCTGAGCCTTGCTTCCCGCATTTTGTTATCCTTCTGAGCCACGCCCACCTTCTCCCGAATATCTTCATTCCTAATCTTATCTATCCTAGTGTGCCCGCACATCCACCTCAACATCCTCATTTCTGCTACTTTCATCTTCTGGATATGTGAGTTTTTAACCGGCTAACACTCTGTCCCATACAACTTGCCTGGTCTAACTACCGCTCTATAAAACTTACCTTTGAGCATCAGTGACAATTTCTTGTCACACAGGACTCCAGATGCTAATCTCCATTTCATCCACCCCACCCCTATATGGTGTGCGATATCTTCATCGATCTCCCCATACCGTTGGATAACCGACCCAAGATACTTGAAACTGCCTCTCTTGGGGATGACCTGTTATTCAAGCCTCACGTCCATGACCGCTTCCCTCGACTCGGCGCTGAACTTGCACTCCAGGTATTCTGTCTTAGTCCTGCTCAACTTGAAACCTTTAGGCTCAAGGGCCTGTCTCCAAACCTCCAGCCTCTAGTTAACGCCGCCTCACGTCTCATCAATCAGAACTATGTCATCAGTGAATAACATACACCATGGCACCTCCCCTTGAATATGGTGTGTCAGTGCGTCCATCACTAGGGCAAATAAAAACGGGCTGAGCGCAGAGCCTTGGTGCAACCCCATAACAACCGGAAAATGCTCCGAGTCGCCTTCCACTGTCCTAACCCGAGTCTTAGCTCCATCATACATGTCCTTAATCACCCTAATGTAAGCGACCAACACACCTTTCGCCTCCAGGCATCTCCTAAGTGAGAGTTTAGCAAGAAAAGGGAAATAAGATCAGATTGCCTTCCTGCCTATAACAAAATCTTGAATAAGGAAATGAGAAAAAGAGACTGAATAAACATCAGAAATCCCTTGTTAGCTGCCTTTGCAGTATGACACAATCATGAGTTGATAAAAGGGAGGCGGAGATGACGGAGAAGGAAAGAATCTATATTTTAAAGAATATTCTTTCTAATGCTGGTTTTCATCAATGAAACATTTCTTATTTATCAAAAAGAACTTATAAAAAACAAAACATTATGTAGAAGGATGAGTATGGAGAGTCTTTCTTCTATTCCTGTGTTTATTCAAATTATTGCCACTCCTCGTTTGTACTTTAATGGGAAATAGCCTCTCTACCTCCACAAGGTAGGGTTAAGGGTCTGCGTACACACTACCCTC
The DNA here is from genome assembly GCF_001879085.1 of Nicotiana attenuata. Classification (NCBI taxonomy): domain Eukaryota; kingdom Viridiplantae; phylum Streptophyta; class Magnoliopsida; order Solanales; family Solanaceae; genus Nicotiana; species Nicotiana attenuata. The sequence continues at coordinate 284,634 of NW_017670311.1, forward strand.
CCCAGACCCCACTTCTGGGTCTATACTAGGTATGTTGTTGTTCCTCGTTTTTACTTTAGGCTTATAACTGATATGTAGCAACTAGCAGGCAAATGCAATTCAGTGCTTTCTCAGGGTAATGAATTGACCTTATCTTGTATATAATTTTCTTGACGTGTTCCTCACTTTTGAGATTAATGATGGAATTGATGTTCTTAGCGCCAAGAACTGAAATAGTACCACCAGTTAATATCCAAGGTTTGCAACCGGAGTTGTGGAAATTTCTTTTGGGCAATTATTTTAGAAACTACTTCCTTTCTTTCAAGCCACTTGGTTATAAATACCAGTGGCATTCTCCTGTGATACTCTTTTCTATTATCACCTATCAAAGTAAAGAAAGGGTATTAACAGAGAAAGGTCACGTTGGTCTGCCGTCCATCTCATTCTATCTTTTCCTTGAAAGCTACGGCTAGTTCTCAGGATGGATCCTAGTATCCAATCTTGTGTTGCTATTAGTAAGGAGCTCATACTAACATATACTAGGATGCATTCAAGTAGGATCTATCATCTCTACAATTCCTTCTTAATGTAAAATCAATGTCCAACAACTCTACTTTTCCCACTACTTTTCATATTGAACTCCCTAACTTCATCAACTCTCTCGATCCATCATATTCACACTGGAAAACTACATTTGGTTTCCTAAATCATCCAGAAAGTTTACTCCTAAGTCAAAATTGATGAAGGTCCTTCTGGTCGAAGGTACTTTTGTTTTGCCATTTAAGCATTCTTTAGATTGAGAACCATTTTCTTTATGTTGGATTAAGACAAATTTAAATGGAGTGACATGTATAGTGAGGATTCATATAACCGACCTCATCTAGACTTGGATTGAGGCATAATTGGTTTTTTGTTCTTTAAGCAATCCTTTAATAATGAACTCTTTAGCATAGTCTTCCACTATATATTCTTTGAAATGCATGTATCCTTATAACAAGGTGTTGGAGATGTTGTATAGAGAAAACATATAGATAAGTGGATATTGTTGCAATGCTACAGAGCCCTTGAGTTTTATTATTCATAAAATGAAATGTTTTATAACTTTGCTAAAGATAGGGTGCAAAATAAGATGCAAATATTAGGGGGATAATCATAATAAATAAAGGAGTGCACAAATTAAAAAATGGTGCACAAAATAAGGCAAAATAAAAAAAAAGGATAGGGTGCAAATTTTTCGATGGTGCATACATTAGGGGTGCAAAATAAAAAGAACTCAATAAGTGCCTCTAATACGCTAATTAGATTATGAGGATAGCTAGAAACAGAGCTTAGGGACTGGAGGCCACTTTGCCACCATCACCAGATAGCATTTTTCTCAACTGATTACGAGAAGTATTTTGTTTATTAGGAATAGACTAAATAGGGGCATTTTTCTGATTCTCTAGGGTGATGGCGATAGAGTTCTTGGGGATGGTTAAGGTCAATAAACCATTTTAGTCGCTTTACTTATGCTTCAAAAAGATACTATGCAAACTGGTGTATCTGTTACTGCAAAGATGGTACCTTACTTTTGGTGAAATGCAGTCTGCTGTAGTAATAATGGTGTAGATCTAGTAGACCATCAGTTTCTCTTTCTTTAAAGATAAGGTAAAGGGACCATCGTTTCCTTTTCCCGGCGGGGTAATACATGTTAAATTTGACGCTTAGAGTAGTCAATAGTGGAAGGACCATTTCATGGTTCCAGTGAACTGATTTAGATTCTCCCCTCATTTATGTATATATAAGGACATCTTGTTCTCCAGCCTCCAAAACTTTTCCTATCAAAATAATCATCTTGTCTGGCTAAATAAGAAGAGTTTTCTGTCCCCGTCTTTAGTGTCACTGATTCTCACAAAAGGAGCTCATACTTCTTGGTACTGACTGATATAAAATTTACTTTACTGATCTCAAAAGTAAAAAGGAAGGAAAAACAAACAAAGAGAAGAGTCTCTTGGGTCCAATTCGACCCCTAAATCTTCTTTGTTCAAAATTTTGTATTTCATTAATTATTAAAATAACCCCGTGCTATCTTATAAAATCTCATTCTGACCCCAAAAGTATCAAATTTTTCCTGAATGTATCCACTTGTAGGGTACTCAAATCCTAGATAAGTATGAGCAATTATAGGAAAATTTGGTATACTTACCATATCACATGTTAGTACCAATAGGCAGTTCAAAATTTAACATGCGCTTCATAGCTCATTCGTCTTAGTCACTTGATGGAAGAATGGCCTTTATTTTGCTTATTATCTCGTATGATAAATCACTTCTCCTTGAGCTTACTTGTGATGTTGTCATTGCGTTAGACCGTTGACTTGTTTGGTTTTAGCAGTTTTCTGTGTTTTTGTGATACCTGAAAAGTACATATTTGTTTGTAAATACTTGAATACACATCTTGATAATCATTAGATTTTTTTAAAAAAAAATTTATGTGCACCATTTTCATGTAGGATGATCAGCAGGTCGTCATGAAGCGCAAAACAGAGCTTGGTGGAACTTTTTCAATGGCTAGTTGGATACTTTTTATTGGTCTGTTTGCTACGTGAGTACAAGATGTTTGTTTTTTCTCTTTAATTTCCAGTGTCTTACTATTCCTATCAAGTATTTGGCCCCTTTTTATCTAAAAATAAAAATAAAATCCATCCTGTATTTTCTTTTTCTGAATAATATTCTTCCCCAGTTCTGTTTCTTCTTTACCTTCTATTCCATCCATAATAGACCCTTTTATATGCTTCCACAGTTTGCTCTACCAAATCATATCGAAGAGAGCTATTGAGATGCACAATGTGAGAGCAACAAATGCACCTGATTTAGCTGCTTTTATAAATGATTTGGAGTTTAACATCACTACCATCTCAAGTATGAGTTGCTTACACTTGCGTGGCCTCGGAACCGTGGTAACTGGGAACCCGGGCTTCGTTGACTATCGATTTTCTCCTCTGTCAACATTTGCCAACTATTCCTGTATAAACACAACTAAAGGACCAACTATCGTGCTTAAGTGCAGCAACTGTCCGCTTAGTCGAGATAGTGCCTATATTTCATGGCAATTTGTTGATCTCCCAAATAGTCCTGCAACAGCTATTGGTTTTCAGTTCAACCTAACAGCAAAAGATCCTAAAAATAAGAAGCATCTGAGCTTGGTTAGTGGAACACTGAGGAATGGAAGCAATTTTGATAACAAACCGGTTACATTTAGAGGGCTGACACCAAATATATTGAAGTTCAATTTTTTCCCTAGAATGTACCATAATTTGCATGACCTGAGGCTCATCCAACCACTACTTCATGAGTTTCTGCCAGGTTCATCTTTTAATGAGATAAGTCAACTCCAAGCCTCAGTTCAAAGGCCTAATGATGGACTAATCAACACGACATTATATGTCAACTTCCTATCTTCGTATATTGTTGAGATCAAGAATCAAAATGTTTTGGGGCCTGGTGAGTAACATCTTCAATCTCTCGGCACATTTGTCTGTTCTTTGCTTTCAATGTCTTTTCTGGCTAGTGTTTAAACCTTGTGATTTTTGAATTTTCATTGTCATATACTTAAGAACTACAATAACAAATGTACTGTATAAACATCCTTTAGCTCTGTCTTTCGGGTCATACTTTTGTGAGATATGCTCTTGTTTCATCTTTTGACAAATAAAAATTCAGTAAGAAATTATGACTGTGACCATGAACTATGTTAATGATGTCTTGTGATTCTGAGGAGAACTAGTACTTGTTCTCAAAATTCATTTATAATGAATCTGATAGCTCTTCTCTTGTAACTCTTCTTATTTTTGCATGTTAATTGATCATCTTCTTATTATTATTTTTAAAGTTTGTTAGTTGTCTCGAAAACTGATATAGGCGAGAGTCTTCAGCAGTTTTGTGCTTTACATAATGATGATCTGTGTTTTCCTGAATTTCCTCATCCCCCTCTTTGTCTTCTCTTTATCCTCCTCGTGTTCTCATCTTTTGGGAGAAAACAAAAGGACGGGAGTTCTGGATCGGGTGGTTGTTAACATCTAATTATCTTCTATATGTACATCTTATGGTGAAACTAGGTATTTGGTGTTCTGCAGCACCCACAGAGATATTTACTCTGGTATACATGCTTTAGTTTTTTCCCTTAGTCTGAAATGAAGTTCTTTCATTTCTTCTACTGATATTAAATATGAAGCATCGATTAGGAGGCCATGCCAAATGGTTATGGGCTTAGGCCAAGAATCTTTCTGCTGAACTGAAAGTTTAGCTTACCGCTTAAGATCCTAAGCCAATTTTTTCAATGCCAAAGTTGTCCGCTGGCATTTTTCCCGTTGTAATTCATGAGAAGCTTCCTTCTCTGGCAAATACAGAGTGCATAATTTTTTTGGACAAAGGTAACAGTTATGTATTATAAAAAAAGAAACCCAGCACAAAGGTTGTGCTGGTAACCATTTACAGATTCCAAAAGAAGCAAAAACCTATCCTTGTTCTTCTTACAAGGATTCTATGATGTCTAAAATCGATTCTTCATCATTCACATAATTTTCTTTACACCAAAAATGAAACAACAAGATACAGTTCATCTTTAACTTCTGAATAGGACTGCTTCTGTCTTCAAAACACCTGGCATTCCTTTCCTTCCAAACTATCCACCATATGCACACTGGGATCAAATTCCACCAGGTTTTTTGCCTTACACTGCCCTCCTGATTATTCCAGCATCTCAGTAAATCTGTTGTGGTTTTTGGCATAGTCCACCTAAGTCCAATCATGCTGAGAAAAAGTTGCCACAACTGGGAAGTAACTCTACAGTGCAGAAACAAATGGCTATTGCTTTCTGAATCTGTAGAGCACAGATAGCATCTGGAGCTCAGTTGAAATCCTCTTTTCATTAGGTTCTCATGAGTTAGACAGGCCTGCTTAGCAACTAACCATGAAAAGCGCAATTAACATTGCAAAACCTGTTAAATGTATTCAATACCAATCTTGCATATGCCATTGCTGCATAACGGCATAGGACCTTGAGTGGAATGTTTTTTTCCTTTTGCCTATCTAACTCTAAGGACAAGTGGCTCAGAACTTATCATGTTTTCAACGAGCACTGCTTCGAAGCGAACATCAAGGCTTGGTACTCATATAATAAATTCTACCAAATACAAAGATTTCTATGGAATTCAAGTTCTATATTTTTTGTTATAGGTTTAGTGCTTTAAGCTAGAGGAATTTAAGCTTTTAGTGTGGCCTCAAAATAGTGAAGGTGGAGAAAAGATGGGTTAATCAGATGGAACATTTACCTTATCTCAGAAAAACAAGGAAGAAAAAAAGATAGCGTAATCAGATGAGACTTATCTCACTGCCGATTTTCAGGCTAAACTTACTAAAAAGAATATTGAACTTGCTATTTTAATGTGCCCTTTCATATTTGTATCTGTTGTCTAGGATATAATGCCGCTTCACACTGATGTGATAAGAAAAGAAGACTGAGTTTTAGGTTTGCTTCAGAATTCTAGTGTGTATGTTAAGTGCTTTTAAATGGTTCATTTCATTTGGGAAGCTTTTTTTTTTGTGGTGATGTTTTGATAATATATTCCTCTCCCAAGAGTGCAGTAAGCTTCCTTGCGGATCTTGGTGGCCTTTATTGCATCAGTATTGGCCTCTTCTTCTACATTTTGGTGCAGGTGAATTTTCTTTCCATTCTTTTTGTTACTAGTCCTCTATATTTTGGACTTCATTGTAAGTTATTGCATGGACTTGTTACGTGTACGCATCCAGTACAAGTATACGTGTAACATGCGTCTTTTGTCAACTTTCAATGTATTGTGAATAATATGCACAAAGTAACCATACTCATGTCTCATCCGTTCGACACAATAGTCAAGGCAAATGAAGTATCGGTGTAGCCCAAGTGCGGTTGAGAACAATGTGTTTTCTAAGAAAAAAGAAAAAGGCACTTCGTTAGCGATTTTGCTGTGAAAATTTGCTGTATTCTTGAAGTTTAGGTGCTGATGTTATTGCATGGGGCTCTTGGAGTTAGTTATGTCTGCTGATTAAATCTTGGATATGAATCTCATGCTTCAAATTAAAAAAGGAAAAACAAAGATGAGACAAAGTGTTTTGTCTGACACCGATTTTGTTGTATCACTTCAACTCCTAACAACCGAAACATTCAAGATTAAGACATTTTCTTTCTAATTTGAATAGAAGTTATTTACTTCTAGATTGGAATGTGGGTTGAAATTAAGATTGATCTGCCGGCCTGAACTTAGTGATGGAAGAAAGGAACCCTGAAGGTACTTGGAAGTTGTAAAATTCATAAAGTAACTTTAGAGTGTTTTACTTCTTTTTATGAAAAATTAACTTATAAATGTTTGCAGGGTGTGATTGATCCTTATGTCCATACTTTCCTATTTATGTCAATACTCTTATTTTACAGTGCGAATATAGGATCAAGAAATTACGCAATGAGGATAGTGTAATGCGGAAGGTTAGAAGTCGCCGAAAAGCTCAAGACTGCTGGGATAAAGTGAGTTTTAATATAAACAAAATAATTCACTTGATTTCTTGCTGAAGACAATCTTTTTTATTTTGCCAATTCAGCTGCCCTGTCTAATTTCCTTATCCTTTGCTTTGAATTTTCCACTTTCTTCTTCTGATAGCTGAGGAAATATGTCATGTACACATACGCTCCTAACCAATTGGAAGAGGTGTACGGCATGAGAAATGATGGTTGTTGCACAGGTGTCAAGATGGAATCACTCAACAGAAAGAGCTCTTCAGTTAGAGGAAGAGGGTCTAGCAGATTAGATACCATCAGTTTTAGCCGAAAAGTTAGCTTACCTAGTGAGAAGGTGCAGCTTTGCTGCCTCAACTTCTTTATATCAGTATGATTATATCTACTGCTTCTTTACAAATGTCATCGGAGATCATAAACTTTTGAAGTCCTATTTTCCTTTCCCAGAGAGCCATTTCAGAGCAGATTGATACTCAAGGTGCCACGCGTTTTTCGCCTGAATCTGCAGCAGATCGCCGAAAGAGTACACGTCTGAAAGAAGAAAGAGTCAGTTGTTATTTCTCTCTGATATTATTTTATCTTGAGGTTTTCTAAATGACATTTGTATTTTGGCAACTGTCTCGACCTGATCCCACGAACCTTTTCATGTATTGGTGCTATCATTCCCTCTGTTATACCATGATTTGGGCTTAAGCCAACTTAGCAATAGAAATATCTAAATGGTGTACATTAAATGTTTAAGTTCTTCTATTTTAACCATACCAGGGGTGTTACTGGCTTACAGCTACTTCCTTTGATTTTGCGATTTTTGCTGTTATATGAGGTACTAAAAATGAATTGCTTTACTTTATAGAACCTTCAAGAAATATTTTGATTTGATTACCGAATACCTGTGAGTGTCTAATTTTGCGACTTTGGGGTGGCATTTCTTTCCCTCTTCAGAAAGTGGTCTTGGACTTGTAGAAGCTGACTCAAGTAGAATATGGACAAGAGCCCTTTTAATGGTGTTATATTTTTGTGAAATTACCGATTTAACATTTAGCTGCTTCATTTCTCAAATGTTGTATCATGGTTTTAGATCTTTTTATAAGGCGCGTACATATATGGTAAGATCTTTTCCTGCTTTTGCTGTTAGTTCTTCCTCTACTTGACAGTACACAGTTCTTTCTTCATTTTCTGTTCTTATGCTCAATTTATTTGTTTCTTCTTCCCTTTTGCACGCTAAGTATTAATTCAACTTGGCTTTCATGTCTGCTTTCTTTATCTTCCCAAAGAACTGGCAATTTCACTTTTGCTTTATCTGTAGGAAGCTGTTAGACTTACCTTTTATTCTTGATACTTCAGTTTCAAGAAAATGCTGTACCTCCAAACACTAAAGATAGTAAACCTGAAGATTTAGATATTGTTATCCAGGCTCCAGCTTTTTCTGCAGCTGACAACTTAACTGTTCCACCTCCGCCTCCATTAGGTGAGTTTGGAATCATGAGATCAGCGTTAATTATGTTCTCTTTTCTCGTGCCGCCTAACATGTCAGCTGTTTGGATTTCATGATGTCGGATTTTAAGCTGCTCATACATATCATGCTTCAACCTATTTAAGCTTTATTCAAATTGCACATGCTTTTATCAAGAGCACTATAAATTTGTTCAACCTTTCTGTGTTAATGTCATGTGACAAGTATATGATATTAAGGGTCAAGGTTGTGAGAGTCCACTGTCGATGATCTTGTTCTCTCTGATTTTGACAATGTATTTGAAGATTATAAACCTCAACTATGTATGGTGACTCGTAACTTCCTGGCTGTTAAATATTTAAACAATTATTTCCTCGGGTATCTGTTTTCTATCTCTGTTTCTGTGAGTGTGGTTTCAAAATGTGGTCGCATGTATAAAATTGCTGCAAGGAATGCCATGTTCCTTCTCCATGTGTAGTGAAGCCTTCATGGATCTAAGCACCTCTAGGCTCTAGCAGATAGAAGTGCAGTATAAACTTTATCCAAGATTTTAGCTATTGCTGATTGTGACCGGACTGGTAGTGATCAGTAAAATAGTGAACCTAGGAGCTTGATGGTAGTTACTTCGGGTGTTTATTTTCGATTTTGCGGCTAAACTAGTTGGAAAATCATAACTTAGGGTATCAACAAACTGTCGTCGGTAAGCTATTCTTTCTAGCATTCTGTTGCTTTTGCCTGGGAATTTGATGTCAAAGGGAAGATGTCATTTTGTGGTACCAGTTTTCTGGTTTTATAATTTTCCAGTTGAGCAACCAACTCTGCTGATGTGGGTAGGGCTTTTTCCTTTTACCTATGTCTTAAGAGCTGTAGTAAATGCCACAGGAGACAATTTCCTATTTTAGTGCTAGTTGTGGAGTCGGTATGTTGTCTACTCCACTATATGAACTAGTGAAGAATTTATAAGACATCCGTACTTTTTCCTTGTAAAAAAAATAAGACATCAATACTTTTATTGTCCCTTAGAAGCATCTCTCTTTAAATTTTATCCCTTTGTCCTTCTGAGATAGATTGCTGGGGTCTGACAAGTTAATAAGATTCTTGCATCATCAGCGATTTTAGAATGTGTAGTATTTGTCTAAAGTAATGATGCTGCTTTTGTTCCGCAGAATCACACGCTGCTGATCATATAAGTATGACCAATCTCCAGAAAGATCTCCAAAACCTCTACGAATACAATATGTTGCTCAGGGAAAAGTTGATTGCTGCCCAGTCAATGCTTCATGCATTAACCAGCAAGGAATCGACTTTAGCAGCTAATAATGGTGATATTATTACTAGAGAATGATTGTGCTCGATTAAGGTGGCAAGAAGACAGTTGCAACTTGTCCAAACACTCAAAATTCCATTCTCCTGAATATTCTGAGAGATACTGTGATTTTGTATTATGGAGGAAACAGGCTCAAAAACTGATTATTGAAGGACGTGGGGACCAAATTTGTGTACATGTTGCTGACTTGGTTATCTGTAGAGTCGTGGTTGATAATGCCGTGTTAGTAGAACGAACACTGAATGCAATGCTCGAAGGTGATGAAGTACTTTTCTGTGTGCTGTACAAATTCGGAGGTATTGTGGCCTGAGAATCATTGCCAATGGTACTATCGATGACAGTGTCTTCTGTTTGTTGTATGATTTCATTACATTTAGCAGGGAGTTCATTCTTTTGGAGCGGGATTGTGCTCCTTTATGAGTTAAATATCTGAGCTGGTGTAATGTACAATATGTAGGACAATGATTTAAGGAAATTTGATTACACGATATTGGTGCACTAGCGTGAATTAGCTATAGTAGTTACTGGGCTATGTAAATCTACCCGAGACAGTTCTGTGGAAATGCATATTGGTACTCCTTATCAAATGGATGGAAGGCAATCTTGTTTGAATACGGTGATTCTTTTCCTTTTATTTATTCCTCATTGTCATTCGATATTATTGAAGCAACTACCTGTTTCTTACATCAAGAGAATCAATCGATGTTGTAATCAAAATTTATGTTTAGTTGTGCTTGTTCATTCCTATCATTTATCTCAGATCTAGAATTAATTATCTTTGGCAAAATTTGCCCCAAATCTTTTTATCGAATTGGTTTAACTAATAAGGCCTAATACTTTTTAGTCAAACAATTTGGTGCCGTCTGTGGGGATTTTTCTAGCTAAATTTTAGTTTCCTTGAGATCTAATGTCAGTCAGAGTTCCCGGCTGTTGTAGCTTCGCCCTCTCATTGCAAACACCAACTTGAGAAATTTGTAGGCAAGATTTTGAAATAATCGAACCGACCGAGGTCGGATCTTTGCATGAAATCGAAATCATGTTTGATATCCGTACGAAAGTCACGTCTTGCTGTACTGACGGGTTTGGTACATCGTGAGTATGAGTTGTCAAAGTAGGATTATGGACACTACGCACGGAGCACGTCCACAATCCTACTGGCTATATTTACGTTAGACACTAATCTATACTTTATGCACACCACCCCCTCCCTCGGGAAGGGACGATAACCTATTGTGTAATTCTTTGAAATAACAAGTTTGTCGTGCCCGTATATACCAAGTATAATTTATGTTTCCCTCATTCTTGTGCACCATGGATCGGATCGGACCGGACCGAGACTCGAACTCGAGATCCCGACGGGTGAAGTTGCCAAGATGTCCAGACTCAACTAGCGGCAAAGCTAAATGCGAGGCTGAGATCCAATCTAAAGCCAACATTCGAGTATGGGGCAAAGAGTTCGTTCTACAACGTCCCTCTCCCCACGCCAACCAATCAGGTCAAGGTAACAAACGATTTCGTTTGGGTTTAACTCGTTATCTTTCTTTCTGGATGAGGATGAGAACAGGGACGTTCTCCCAGATGTGCGAACAAGGAACAAACGCCATCAAAACAACGCACAAGCAAAACATTCCGCACCATACCATCATGCAGGTAACAGCCGAGTAAACCTCCCTATCCGACAAGTCGGTGCTTAAACGCCATAAAGGGAAAGACCTGTGTAGACCGGACTGGGTCACCGGTCCGGATAAATGTGAATCTCTCCAGCATGCAGATAGAACACAAGTGCGTAAAACTCACCTACGCGCTCGCCAAAGCAACTATGCAACGGTATAATTAACTGAAATTCGATCTCGTCCGCACGTTGAGACGTCCCGGAGCTTGAGCAAGACATTCATCGCTCTGCCTATCGACTACTTCTATAGGCCGAGCAATGAAGGGACTAGACAGACTGGGACTCCTCGAATGTATGCACGGATCGAATGGAAATGTGTAATATCCTCCAATGAATAAACAAAGTAGTAGGACATTCCTACACGACGCCAAATGCACACAACCACGCCGACGCAAAGGAAATATGCATATTCTCACTTGAATTAATTTTCTAGACAAAATTTGACCTCACTTGAATTAGCGGGTCAAATCTGACCTCGCTCGAAATAACAAGACAATATTCGACCTCGCTCGAATTAACGAGATGAAATTCAACCTCGCTCAAATTAGTAGGTCAAATCTGACCTCGATCGAATTAGCAGGTCAAATCTGACCTCGCTCAAGTTAACTACCAAAAGTCAGGGACTTATTACGAGAAAATCCAAGAAATTTAAAAAAGAAGGAAAGGCCAAAGGCATACGATCAAGGACAAACCAACTACTTTATTTAAAGAAAAGAAAGAGTGTCTTACAAAGGACCAAAAATTTGGGGGGGGGGGGGGGAGGCACCCAACCAAGTACAAAAAAAAAAAAACTAAGTAGAGAAGGAAAAAAATCAAATGCAACAGCTTCATTCAGCATTATCCACGTTCACACCGTCATCTCACTCTCCGCTCGGTTCATCAGCCTCACCTCCACCAACACCCTCTCAATCAGAATGTTCCTCATCAAAAGCAAGCCCATCCTCGGCCTCATCAACTTCACCAGCTTCCGGCGTCGAAGGATCATAACCACAGGCAAGCCGGGCCTCACGCGCTTTAGCTCGAGCCTATTTGAAAGCGACCTCAGAGACCTTCCTCACTGCCAACAAACCCTTATATATATCCCGCTGAGCCTCAGTTTGAACCCACATCTCGTACAAAGGGCGACGAACGTCAATAGAGGCAGGACCTTCGCTAAGGCCGCTACTCGGGTTCCTTCAACCCTCTCCAGCTCGGTCGCCTTCCCTCCCAATTTGGTCACCTTCTCTGCCAATTCAGCACTTAAACCGACGACCCTAACATCACTCTGCTCAAGCTCCGCCCACAGGGCCACTACCTTCGCCTGAAGGTCAACACACTCAGCTGCAACACCCTTGCCCACCTCGAGCTCTTCTTCCTTAGCCATAAACAGCCCCTCGAGTTCGCTGCATCTACTCATGGACCGCATCAGGTCCTCATCTTTACGTTCCAACTCCTCCCGAAGGGACTGAGGATTGCTGTCCGCCCTGAGTCGTGCATGCATCTCGCGACACTTGTCACGGAATCGGTGATATTTTGAAACCACTTTCTAAAAAACGGCGACCCGCCTCTCCTCGCGGAGGATACTCTCTGTCTCCAAAATAAAGGCAGAAGAAAGAAAAGAGAACAGAAAGAAAAAATTAGCAAGAATAGGGGATGTAAAACGAAAAAAGCAATAGACTAACCCTCAAAGCCATTCCGGTTACGCCCCCTGATAGGCCGGCATCATGGATCTCCTGAAGGGACCTGCTCTCAGTAGCGGAACAAAGAAGGGAAAATTAAGGCACCAGGCTCACTGTGTCCTCCAACAAGTCACACTCGGGGGCAATCTCGATCACGCGGGAGGAATCGTCTGTCCCCGCCTCCACCCGAGTTAATCAATCCTCAAACATTCTTATGTCCTCAGGGTCAATATCCGAACCAGATTCATAGTCATCTACGACTACGCCCTTTGCCCTCTCGCTGACCGAAGAGGAAGCACAGGCTTGTTGCGAAGTCGATGGACCACGCGGAATAACGGCAACGGCCTCCGAGTTCTGCCCCTCTACCATGATAGATTCTTCCATGCCAGAAGCAGGCACCACCTCCACGCCCGAGGGGGATACAGTCTCCTCGCCTAAATTGGCATCACCAGCGGACTCAGGCACTGCCAACACGGGCTCACTCCTCGGAGGGCCCCCGGTCTCGGGTACCCCGTCGGCGCTTACTCTTCGCCTCTTTAACGAAGCCTCTTCGCCGTTGTCTTGAGATAACTTGTCCACCAAATGAACCACGGGAAGCGGGGTCTCAGCCTGACGAGCATCCTCACGACGGCCAAGCACGGGAGGGGCCGTAGTCTATAAAGCAGTGGCGGTCTGAACGATCTCACGTGCAGCCGCAATCGGTGCAGGTGCGTGAGACTCGACTGACGAAAAGCAGGCACCAGAGCCCTCACCCTCCTCGTGCCCCGTCGACCTACCAAAGAAAGAAGATTAAATAAAAAATGAAAACACAGCAAAGGACAAAGCACCTAAAAGCAAAACGATATGACTCCCCAACTGAAGGTCTACATCCGAATCTCTCGTGGAACGGCGACCATGCACGAATCCCCATCGTGTAAGGCAAAACTTAACTCACCCTCTCACGAATATCAGCGACTAGCAGGGGAGGTGCCTTTTCGGCTGTGAAATAGAAGGAAAAAGAACAATCAATTCACCAAAAGGGGACAACGAGAAGCCGCTATCTAAAAACGATATGTATCTACGAAAAGACACTTACGGGCAAAATTCCACTCCTCAGGAAATCTGCTAGGATTTGACACAACATGCTCCGTCCTCACAAAGAAGAAGTTCTCCCCAAAACGGCGATTGGTCTTGTCATCCATCTTCACCACCAATCCCTTGGTCCCACGGTGACGAAGATGTATCATAGTACCCCTGTAAAAACTGAGCACGAAGAGGTGAAGCAAGTGGCTAAGAGAAACCCCCGGCCAGCCAATTCCGCGTACTTGGTGAGCATGAGGAAAAGTTTGTATATATATGGCGAGAGCTGAGCCGGGCACACCCCGTAATAACGAAAAAAGTCTTCCGAAAGGTAATGAAGGGGGAGTGTGTAACCAATGACAAACGGGTACCCATAAAACACGCAGTACCCTGGGTGATGTACCTGCACGACGTCTCTATCCGCGGGAACGAGTTCAACATGATCGGGATTTATCCACCTGGCCTTAAGCGCAGCAAGTGCCGTGGCGTCCATTACGGAAACAACAAGCTCATGATCGGCGTCAGGTAAATGCTTGAAATCAATCCTGGCTTTCCCCGAGCGTGGAATTATCTCATCCACGGTGGGAAAGTTTTCATCTTCTACAATGGCCGTCCCTTCTTCATGGGATGTCACACCCATTCCCGATGCAACGGTGCCGACGATTCTATCGGAAGTAAAAGGTATACTAGCCATGCTTCTTTGGTTATGCAGACGATAGGAGCTGGAATGGAGGGAGTAACAGTGGCAAGGAACTTCGAAAGAAAAACGAGTGGAAATGTAAGAACCTGAGGAAGGAGGAAAGAAAAACCTGGAGTCTTTTGAATAATATGCAGAAAACTCAGCAACCCCAAATGAAGAATTCTCTCCTCTATTTGTAAGAATGCAAACATCCCAAGCGGGAAAACCAAATGCCGCCACGTTAATTCCAAAGCAGAGGAGGCACGGGAAATGACATAACGTATCACTACTAGAAATTCGGCAAAAACCGACCAACTTTGGTCGGTTTTTTAAAATATTTTAATTTTTAATTTTTTTTTACGAAACCGACCAACTTTGGTCAGTTTTCTTTGGCTCAAAAATGCGGGAAACTATTTGTGAGTCCCGCAAAATTTATTTTTCAAGAAACCGACCAACTTTGGTTGGTTTTTGCAATTAAATAAAAATTAATCTTAAAAAAACCGACCAACTTTGGTCGGTAAATTCGGCTGATCATTTTAAAAAACCGACCAACTTTGGTCGGAAATTTTATTTTTTAATAAAATCGACCAACTTTGGTCGGTTATTTTCGTGCGAAAATACAATTAAAGAGTATAAATAAAAAAAAAAGACAATCTCAAAACAAAATGCCCCAATAGTCTAGTGGTAGAATAGTATCCTGCCACAGTACACACCCCAGTTCGATTCCCAGAGTGACTCTTTTGATTACATAATTAAAATACCGACCAACTTTGGTCGATTTTTTTTGCAATATTTTTTTTTGAATTTAATTTACTGACTAACGTTGGTCGGTAATTTTCGACCAACTTTGGTCGGTAATTTCCCGACCAACTTTGGTCGGTATATTTAAATGACCATCAAAATACCGTCCAAGCGTATTTGGTCGAGTTTTGGTCGGTAATTGGCCTTAACCGACCAAAGTTGATCAGTTTTTTTGGTCGGTATTTACCGGATTTCTAGTAGTGTATAGGGAACGTGCGTCATAATGACGCATGATAGGGTGACATCATTTCAAACTAACAGAACGGTCCGGTATGGCTCCCGAAACATCACATCGTCATCTCACTATGAAGGGTCACTCTTCGACCAATATGCTCAGATTCCTCAAAAGGTGCAACTAGCGAAGTCCGCCCACCGAGCTCGCCCAAAGGCGAACCTGATAGGCGAAGGGACTAACTGTATGGGCCAAAATCTGATCAAGGAAATTCTACTTAAGGAAGAGCAACCAAGAAGCAACAAAGCCGAAGTCGCGTGTAGGAAGCGATATGCCGGCAAGTGAATTCTAATACGGATTTGGCTGGTGGGTATGGATAGTTTCACTTAAACTTGAATCCTCTTTGGTATTGCATGATATAATAACTATGCCTCTTTCTCATGAAGTACCTATAGAATACAAACTGTTTTGAAGTCTACAACATGCATATTGTTGGTGTATTTAATTCAACAAACTTAAAGGGTTTGGAGAATGTTTCCTAGACTGATTCTACAAACAATTCAAAAATTCAATCACTCTTCCACTTGTTGCAGTAACATGCATGTCTTAGCACTAATTGGCTCATCAGAAACGTTTCAACGGACTTTTCCGTCGAAAATCTCTTTCCCACGAGCCAATTTCCGACGGAAATTTAGGATTTTTTAATATATAATTCTACAATTACTAGCAACTTGGATTTTACGCATTTTGAGTTCAATGAACCCAACAAGTTGGACAAACTTGGTGGTTGGAACTGGTCTTCACAACTTCAAATTGCAACCAAAATAAGATTGTAAATCTCAGCGTCCATGTCCAGGAACTAGCATTAGAGATGTTTTTTGTGGCGCCAGACATTAGACTATACTGAATCTACCGTTTCAAGCAAGAATCAACCCTTACAGAACAATGGTCCTAAAATAATTTGAATAAACCTTGTTAATTTACACTAAAATGTTAGAATGTTTTTATTTATCAGAAGGTCGGGCAAGTAATGCAAATTATAAGAAAAAGTTAGTTTTCTTTTTTGTAACTAAAATGTCACTTTATTTTGCCATTTCAACTACAATTCACTTTTCTTTGTTTTGTAACTAAAGAGTCGCTCTATTTTTTCCATTTCACCTACAAAGTCATATTTCTTTGTTTAGTAATGAAAAGTCACTTTGTTTTTGCCATTGCACCTATAAAGTTATTTTTCTTTATTCCGTAATAGAAAATTACTTTCTGTTTTTATCATTTCACTTATAAATTATTACTTTTCACATTCAGGTGAAACTTTTAGTGGCTTTAGCTGATGTGATAATTTTTTTAAGCCAGAGTTATAAAAATAAAAAGCCACCCATAATAACCATTTTATTGAACCGCTCCAATGATCCGAGTTATCCTTTAAAATTTATTACGTAACAAAAGATACATTCTCATCTAGGGTTTATTTTTGTCTTTTGACTATTTGTTGTTTGAATCGAAAAACAATATATGAGTTGGAGTTTGTTTGAGATTCCTTGATTTTTCTTCTCGATCCACTATCAATTTCCATCGTCAAAAGTTAAAATTTGGACTAAACTGAGAAAAAGCCTTAAGTCGTCTAAAAGGAGAGAGAAAGAGAAGAAGCCATATCAGGTCATTGGAGCAGGTCAGTAACAAACGGTAATAATGGGTGGCTATTTATTTTGAGAAAAAAGTTTTGGCTTAGAAAAGAGTTTTAACTTATATACATCTAAAGTGGTAAAAAAAAAAAAGATTTACACTGTCAGGTACTCCAAAAGCTAGCGACAAGTAATCTTAACCTAATTAATAGTGTAAGAGGGCGTTTGGCTAAGCTTATAAGTTGGTCAAACTGGCTTATAAGCACTTTTTGGCTTATCTACGCGTTTGGTAAAATTAAAAGTGCTTATAAGTTAAGTGCTTATAAGCCAAAAATAAGCCAAAAGCCATAAGTTGGTCTCCCCCAACTTATCAAATTTCAGCTTATAAGCACTTTAAGTTTGACCAAAATATTTACTATTCTATCCCTAAAATACTTCTTTTTAAAACAAAACTCTTCGTATACCCGGTTCTTCAGCTGCATATTATTAATTCCAGCACTTTTATCCAAACACGTAACTGCTTATTTTTTAAATCAGTTTCAGCACTTTAAAGTGTTTATCAACACCTAATGCTTATCAGCTACTCTAAATCAGCTAAGCCAAACGGGCTCTAAGTATTATTTACACAGAACGGTGGATATTAAATAAAACTCCAAAAATAATAGCTGTATCAACTAAAGCAATTAAAAATATCACCGAGTTTGTAGAGTGACTTTGTAGGTGAAATAAAAAAACAAAGTGATTTTTTAGTTACAAAATAAAGAAAAATGATTTTATAAGTGAAATGACAAAAATATAATGACTTTTCCGTTATAGAACAAAGAAAAATGACTTTATTATACAGTTTTCATCAGCTGGATGGTCTTATGAGAAATCGGAATGCAGTCAACATCCACTAGTTAAATAAGGCGATATATCTCTGTAAATTATGTATTTGAATATACGTAATACTTGTTCTGTCAATCCTAGGCCCTTTAATGGCTGGTCATTAGGATATTTTTGTCCAAATCTATTTATTTTGTTTTGCTTCTATTATCGAAATATATTTAGGTTTTGGCTTGGTCCATTCTGTAGCCCAATATTACAGAACTTGTCTTATTAAGATTATGACTTAATAATTGAACATATAGAGCAAGGCTTAATGTCGGTATGTTTTTAGATTATTGATGAATTGACAAAGAGAATTTGTATACGGGTAAAATCGGGCTTGGTATATCCCGGTCTCCGGTAAGATAAACCAAGCTCGAGACATGATGACAAGGGATCGGAATCAAGGCAAGAGTCTCATTGAGTCAGAGTCCGGGGGCATGACGCCCACCCTCGAGATATCGGGGTCATGATCCGGGATTGGTCTTAACCCTAAAAGACTTCGGAGAATATTGTCGGGCAATCAAGCACAACCAACAGAAGGCCGTAATATCTGCAACTGGCTGGATATCACGGCGTGGATCTCGGCACGTATCGATGAAGAATCGACAATCAGTTAACAGAAGATTTTTGACCTTTTATGGAGTTGCACCTAGAGTAGGACTCCCCTACTATATAAAGGGGGGCTGATAATTCATTAGACACATTGCAACACGTATTCAAAAGCAATATACTAACATTTTTACTGTTATCAAAAGCTCTTTTTTCTTGTTCATCAATATTGGCTACTGTGAGTCCGGATCAAGGGTGAACGTTACACCGAGGCTGGAACCATCCTCCTCGCGTGGTTTGAATTTACTATCTTTATTTATTCAATCTAGCTCAATTTATCGCTTGTATCAAATTAATCCGCGTATCCTTAAAACCACTTACAAATTCAATTGTTATCCGATTTTGAGGGTAAACAGTTTGGCGCCTACTGTGGGGCTAAGGATAGTAGTAGTGATTTGATACAAATTTCTATAACACACCTTACTTCACACTTGCTCTTTGAAGTGTTTTTGATTTCAATTCAGAATTTAAAATGTCGAACTCTCAAGCTGCCCCTCTAAACATGGATGCTGAGTTTGGCCACCATGGCGAGAACATTAACATGGTGCCCGGTAACGAGGTGCCCCCTGCCGATCCCAACGAAATTCCGGCTGCGAACCCGATCGACGCTAATGCACGTGGCCATTAACGCAAATTTGCCTACTGATCCTAAGAATAGAGTTCGTGCAGGAGTCCGATCAGTAGCCTAAAATACACGCGAAGGTGAAGGAGATGGGATCAACTTGCGGGTGATCATCGAAATGCTACATGCTCAACATGCAGCAATAGCCCAATTGCAAAACCAAAGCCACGCCCCCAGCAGAGTTGAGCCCGAGCCATCCCAGGGAAACACTTGCAAAAATGATTTAGCCACGGAGCCAAATGAAGCTGAATCCGGGACCAACCTGGAGATAATAAAGATGCTCGAGGAATTGACAAAATGGGTAGAAATGGGAGAAAAGAAAATCGAGGCCAATGAAAAAAAAATGGAGACCTACAACTCCAAGGTCGATCAAATCCCGGGAGCACCATTGATATTGAAAAGCCTAGATTCCAAAAGTTTGTTCAAAAATCTTTCCCTCCAAGTGCAGCTCCGAAGCCGATCCCAAAGAAGTTCTGCATGCTCGAAATTCCCAAGTACGACGGAACAACTTACCCAAATGAACATGTGACCTCCTACACGTACGCCATCAAGGGGAACGACTTGGAAGATGATGAGATCGGATCTGTACTGCTGAAAAAGTTCATAGAAACCCTATCAAAAGGAGCTATGATATGGTATCACAACTTACCCCCTGATAAGTGGGGATTTTGACTACTTATTTACGCCTTTTTTACTTTCGTCTTAGCTCAAAAATGTTAAAGGTATTCCTGAAAACTGATAAAATATGCTTTCTTGAAGGAGTATTGGAAAATGAGCCAAATTGATGAAATTCAACTCAAGAAGGAGTATTTTTAGACAAGGACTAAAACCAAGCAGAAAGGCCAAAGTGCGGATCGCAGAATCTTGTCTGCGGCCGCATATCATGAAGGACCTCTGTCAGAAAAGCTTTGCAAAGTGCGGACCGCACAATAATTGTGCGGCTCCAGATGTTGAAGATCAGAGAGTTCCCAGTCTTGGTCCATCAAGAAGTGCGGACCGCACTATAATTGTGCGGTCGCAGAGCTAAAGAGTGCGGTCCGCAGAATTTAAGAAGTGCAGCCGCAATTCAGAATTGTGCGGCCGCAGAAGTCCCTTCTGTCAAGACCTGCATCAAAGTGCAGACCGCACATAGAATTGTTTGGCGCAGAACCTCTGAAATGGCAATTTTGTCCGAAAATTTCAGCTGTGTAGAAATAGTCTTTTTTGACAAAATTAGGTTAAGTTTGAACATCTGAAAGTTGGGAGCCGTTTTTATTTACTGCTTTAGGAAATTTTATGATAGCTTGTCTATTTTACATTGGATTTTTATCTCTTTATCATTTTAATCTTCTTTTCTTCTTTAATTTCTTCATTTTTCTCTATGAGTAGCTAAATTTCTAGCTAGGGTTGTGACCCAACCCTATTGTGGTACTTAATGGGTGTTTGATTTAGGGATTTTTTATGTTGGGTGTGTAATATTTAGCCTAGTTCTTGCTTTAACTATAGAATTAATGGTTGCAAATATTGATTCAAGCCTATTTGACTTAGTCTCTACTTGAGAAAGAGAGACTACGTCTAGGAAAACTTGGCTAACAAGAAATTGGGGTGAACTCAAGAAATTGATAGTCCCAATTAAAGGGTTGAATCTAGAGATAGTAAAACCCGACTTGAGTATCTACTAACTGTTTTGTGAATTACCCATTTGGACTTGAGAAGCCAAATCGGGCAAAACCACTCTATTACCGAGAGGTATTGAGTGGGTAATTGTGTGTTGATTGCTATATTACGCCCCGACCAACGAAACCTGCTCTAAAGCCCACAACCCGTTAGGCAAATACCTAGGTGGAAGTCGCAACCCTAGATTTTTTACAAACTTGAAAAACAACATCAAAAATATCATTCTCTAGTTTTACATTTGCAATTAATAGCTTAATTTAGAAATAGACAAAAACAACAAAGTATGTGGAAGTGCATTTTGGACACATTATACGCTTAGTCCGAGTATATACCTAAGCCAATCTACGCCCCTGAGGAATCGATCCCGACTCCCAGTTGGGTAATTATAATTGAATCGACCGCTTCACAACCCCAATATGAGGTGTGAACTTGGGCGACATCAATTTTGGCGCTTGTCGGGGAGCTAAAAACAGATTTAGCTATATATTTGATTTTGTTTGTGATTTGTCTTCCTTTCCTTCCGTGTTACTATTCGTTTTATGAAACAATTGTAGGTGATACAATGGCTCTCAACAACAATGATCCTCTTGGAAACATGCCATTGGGGATGACGGGGATGATGACCAAGTTGAAGAGGTTCCTCTTTAACCTCAAGCAAATAGACGAGGCCGACCGCCTCAACACAATGTTCCCGTTTCACCCCCTCCTCCACAAAGAGCGGCTCCACACTGGGTGTTGCTGAATGAAGGATACGCAAGTTCCATAGTCCCGCCCCGCATTAGGGCGGGAAACTTTCAAATCACAAATGTCATGCTTACACTGTTGGAACAACGGGGATTCTTCACTATGGCTTCGAATCAAAATGCATACAAGCACTTGAAAGGGTTTGTTGACACTTGCTGGGGGAGTAAACAGACAAATGTCTCTGAGGATGCTTTGAGGTTGAGGCTATTCCCTTTCTCTCTACGCGGGAAGGCCTTGGATTGGTTAGAGAGGTTGCCAAATCATTCTATTCATACATGGGATGAATTGGACAAGAAATTCATTTCCAAGTTCTTTTCTCACGGGCATATGGCAACTCTTAGGGATGGGATTCTAGCTTTCAAACAAGAACCCAATGAGCCTTTGCATGAGATATGGGTGAGGTACCGTACTATGGTGAAAGAGTGCCCGAACAATGACATGACGGAGGCTATGATTCAACAAACTTTCTATAGAGGGATCAATACTACAAATCAATGCGAGGTCAACCAACTTGCCAGTGGAAATTTTATGACAACGTCGTATGCGAAAGCTTGTGAGATTCTTGATGAAATGGCGGATACTTCATTGGCATGGCAAAGTAGAGTAAACGTTCCTCAAGGTGATCCAAATGTGATTCACTTGCATAATGAATTACATGATCATGGGCAAGCAATTGCCGAGTTGACCACCACTATGAATCAACTAGCCAAAGCTCAACTTCAACAAGTGCAAGTTCCTAAGCAAGTCAATGAAATGGAAGGAGTTAGTATGATGGTAAACAAGAGAAGGCAAAAGGGTCCTCAAGTGCAATACCGGGTTGAAGATTATGTGGAAGATGATTGTGGGTTTGATCAAGATAAACAATACAATGAACAAGAAGAGGAGGTACAATATGTGAACAACTTCCAAGGGAAAATAAACAACAATCAAGGCCCGAATCAACAACAATGGCGACCACAAGGAAATCAAGGAAATTGGAATTCAAACAATCAAGGTAGTTGGAACAATCAAAACAACCAAGGTAATTGGAACAATCAAAGCAATCAAGGAAATTGGAATGGTCAAAACAACCAAGGAAATTGGAGTGACCATAATCAAGGCTATTGCGGAGGCAACAACCAAGGAGGGTGGAACAACAACAACAACCGGGGGTCGGGTTTTCAAAGGTCCCCAACGTATCAACAACCGAGCAACCCACCTCCCTATCCTTCCCAAGGTCCAAGTTCTTCCAACAATGAGATGTGTCGAATAGAGAACATGTGCAAACAAATGATGGAAAATAATGCAGACTCCGATGATCAATTAGCCTCTCACAACATTTCAATTCGTAATTTGGAAGTTCAATTGGGGCATATCTCACAAGCTTTGAACACTCATCCTAAAGGGGCACTACGAAGTGATATAGTGGTGAACCCAAAGGGTAGGAACAACATGGGGCATGCCATGGCCGTTAATACAAGAAGTGGAAAAGGTGGGGAAGCAACCACCTCAAGTCAAAAGAAAATTGTGGATGATGACCAATTGGTACAACAAGATGAGATCCCGAAACATGAAGTGCAAGCAAATGATGAGGTGAGAATTGATATTGATGATAATATGGAGGAGACTCATGAGGAAGTGAACCCGTCTAGGGAACACATTGTAGACATACTGGAACCGGTGGTGCCAAAGGCTAAGGCACCAACACCAAGGCCTCCTCCTCCATATCCTCAAAGGCTTGCCAAGCAAAATGGCGAGCACCAATTTGAAAATTTCATTGACATGATGAAGAGTCTATCTATCAATGTGCCATTGGTTGAGGCTTTGGAGCAAATGTCGGGTTATGCAAAGTTCATGAAGGACTTGGTGATAAAGAAGAGTTCGATAAATTATGAAACTATAAAGATGACGCATCAAGTGAGTGCAATTGTGCACTCAATGGATCCTAAATTGGAAGATCCCGGCGCTTTCACTATCCCTTGTACAATTGGGAGTGCAGACTTTGCCAAAGCTTTATATGATCTTGGGGCAAGTATCAATTTGATGCCCTACTCGATTTTCAAAACTGTTGGGATTGGGCAACCAAGACCCACATCTATGAGGTTTCAAATGGCGGATTGTACAATAAAGAGACCGCTGGGTATTATTGATGATGTGTTGGCTTGTGTTGATAAATTCATCCTCCCGGCGGACTTTGTGATTCTTGATTGTGAAGTGGACTATGAGGTGCCAATTATTTTGGGTAGAGCTTTCCTTGCTACGTGGGAGGCTTTTGTTGATGTGGAAGCCGGTCACTTTCCGGGTGGGTGATGAAAAGGTGGTTTCCCATGTGTGTAAATCTATGAGGCAACCAAATAGAAATGAAGTTTGTTCACTTGTGGATTTAGTGACCGATGTGATTATTGATGAAACAAATGCTATGGTGAATGTTGATGATACTTTGGAGGCCGTATTGCTCAATTGTGATGATCAAGAAATGGAGGGTTATGTGGAATGTGTGAATGCTTTGCAAGGAATGGGGTCGTACACTTATGAGCCCTGCAAATTGTCCTTAGATCTTGAGAATAGAACCACTCCTCCAACAAAGCCTTCAATTGAGGAGCATCTCGTTTTGGAGTTGAAGCCATTGCCTCCACATCTTCGGTATGAATTTATTGGCCCTTCTTCTACTTTACCGGTTATTCTTTCCTCTTGTTTGACTAACGTGCAGGTAGATTCCACTTTGGCAGTGCTACAAAAAAGGAAGAAAGCTATTGGATGGACTTTGGTGGATATTCGGGGGATAAGCCCCGCATTTTGCATGCACAAGATTAATTTGGAGGAAGGTGTCAAACCATCTATTGAACACCAAAGGAGACTCAATGAAGCCATGCAAAAGGTCGTCAAGAAGGAGGTTATCAAGTGGTTGGATGCCGGGGTTGTGTACCTTATTTCCGATAGTTCGTGGGCTTCTCCGGTGCAATGTGTCCCAAATAAAAGAGGCTGATGGTGGTCACCAATGATAAGAATGAGTTGATTCCTACAAGAACGGTGATCGGGTGGAGAGTGTGTATGGACTATCGCAAGCTCAACAAAGTTACAAGAAAGGATCATTTCCCACTTCCCTTCCTTGATCAAATGCTTGACAGGTTGGCCGACCGTGCTTTCTATTGTTTTCTTGATGGGTATTCCAGCTACAATAAAATTCTTATTGCTCCAGAGGATCAAGAGAAGACTACTTTCACTTGTCCTTATGGTACTTTCGCATTCCCCGGATGCCTTTTGGGTTGTGCAATGCACCGGCGACTTTTCAAAGGTGTATGATGGCTATCTTCACGGACATGGTGGAGAATTTTCTTGAGGTCTTCATGGATGATTTTTCTGTGCTCGGGGATTCTTTTGATGATTGTCTAGAAAATTTGGACAAGGTGTGAAGAAACAAATTTGGTGCTCAATTGGGAGAAGTTTCATTTCATGGTCGAGGAGGGCATTGTCCTTGGCCATAAGATCTCAAATAATGGCATTGAAGTCGACAAAGCAAAGATCGAGGTGATTTCTAAACTTCCACCTCCAACTTCAGTCAAAGTCTTGTGGAGTTTCTTAGGCCACACGGGATTTTACCGGCGGTTCATCAAGGATTTGTCCAAAGTGGTAAATCCGTGTGCAAGCTTTTGGAGAAAGATGCCAAGTTCCATTTCAATGATGATTGCATGAGAACCTTTGAGTTGCTAAAGCTCAAGTTGACCACAACTCCTATCATTACAGCTCCAAATTGGAATGTTCCTTTTGAGCTTATGTGTGATGCAAGTGATGTAGCGGTGGGTGCCATTTTGGGGAAACAAATCAACAAGATCTTTCATCCGGTCTATTATGCAAGCAAGACCATGAATAGTGCCCAAGTTAACTACACCGTTACGGAGAAAGAGTTTCTTGCCATTGTGTTTGCTATGGAAAAGTTTCTCCCGTACTTAATGGGTGCAAAAGTGATTGTTCATGCGGTCATGAAGCACTTCGTTATCTCATGAGCAAGAAAGATTCTAAAGCCCGTTCGATGAGATGGGTACTTCTATTGCAAGAAGTTGACATTGATATCCATGATCGAAAAGGAAGTGAAAACCAAGTGGCGGACCACTTGTCTCGTTTGGAGGAGGATGGGAGGCCGCATGATGGCCTTGAAATCAATGAATCCTTCCCCGATGAGCAACTTTTGGCTTTGTCAATGAAAGAGATGCCTTGGTTCGGGGATTTGGCAAATTACCTTGTGAGTGGAATCATTCCGGTTGAGTTCTCTTCAAACCAAAGGAAGAAGCTCAAAAGGGATTGTCAAGACTACTATTGGGATGAACTGTACCTTTTCCGGATTTGCACGGATGGAGGGATTAGAAGATGTGTACCGGAGGATGAGCAAAGTGAATTCTTGGGGCTTGCCACTCTTCGCCTTATGGTGGTCACCATGGTGGAGCAAGAACGGCAACCAAGGTCTTAAGTTGCGATTTCTATTGGCCCACTCTCTACTTGTCAAGTATTTTTATGAATGCCAAAGGGCCGAGGGAATCTCTAATAAAAACGAAATGCCCCTCAACACTATCTTGGAGATTGACATTTTTGATGTGTTGGGTATTGATTTCATGGGTCCGTTTGTGAGCTCTTATGGAAACACCTACATTCTAGTCGCGGTTGATTATGTGTCTAAATGGGTTGAGGCCATTGCTTCGCCCAACAATGAAGCAAGGAGTGCGGTGGAATTTTGAAGAAGAACATATTTACAAGATTTGGTACTCCAAGGGCTATCATAAGTGATGGGGGTTCGCATTTTTGCAACAAGGCCTTTGATACCTTACTCACCAAGTATGGTGTCACTCATAAAGTGACGACCCCCTATTATCCTCAAGCGAGTGATCAAGTAGAAGTCTCCAACCGGGAGATCAAGAGTATTTTGTCAAAGATAGTGAATGCCAACCGGACGGATTGGTCGAAGAAACTTGAGGATGCTCTATCAGCTTATAGGACGGCTTATAAAACACCGATTGGGATGTCTCCATACCGGCTGGTGTTTGGGAAGGCTTGTCATCTTTCGGTGGAACTTGAGCATAAGGCCATGTGAGCTTTGAAGAAGTTGAACCTTGAATGGGATGTCGCCGCAAACTTAAGGGTGGCACAATTGAATGAGCTAGATGAGTTCCAATACCATGTATATACAAGTTCATCCTTATACAAGGAAAAGATAAAGTACCTCCATGACAAGTACATTCGGAACAAGGAGTTTAAAGACGGTAATCTTGTGTTATTGTTCAATTCTCGGTTACAGATGTTTCCGGGAAAGTTGAAGTCAAAATGGAGTGGCCCGTTTGATGTTATTAGTGTGATACCATTTGGTGCATTGGACTTGAAAAATAAGAATGATGAAGTGTTTAGAGTCAATGGACACCGGGTGAAGCACTATCTTGGAAAAGTTGATGATGGCCACGTCGTGGCAGTTCTTCATTTCAAGCGATTGGTAATCTATGTTGTGCTGCGATGTTAAATCAGGTACTTCTTGGGAGGCAACCCATGTGTCTTTTTCTTTTTCTTTTTCTTCTTCTTTAGATAGGTCTTATTTTGTGCTAACTGGTTTTGAAGTATATGCAGGAATGAGTGTGCTTTGTTGGGATTGTGCCTAGAAAAAAATGGCTAAGTGTTAAAAAACTCCGGACCACACATTTATTGTGAGGAGCGCACAATCTTGAATGCCACAGCAGAAAGCAATCTGCGGTCGCACAATTCATTGTGCGGATGCACAACTGGAGACCCAAAATGCAACTTCTCTAAAGTTGGTCTGATAGAAAAAAGGGCCAATCTACAGCCGCACAAATTCTGCAACCGCACTCAATAATGTGCGGACCGCAGAATCATCGGAGGTATTTTGGTAACAGGTATAGGTGTGCGGCCACACATGAAATTGTGCGGACCGCACTCATCTCTATAACCCTTGCCACTGTGTATCAAGTATAAATAGAGGGCTTCATGATCCCATTCAGACTTTACACACTCTGCATATTCACAAAAGGCAAAAGTATAGTACTTTCATCTAAATCAAGCTTCTAACATTCATTCATCATCTTAATCTCTTCCTTGCATCACTACATTACTGGTATGTTAAATTCATCCTTAGATTTTTTTTTTCAATTTTCTTAATTTCTGTTCATATTTAGTTTGGTTATTTTGAGCCCTAATCGTAAAATTAAAGATCATGTGGGCTTAGTTTTATGTGGGTAACTTCATACTTGCTAAATGGGGGATGGGTAGACTAGTTATCATGTTTAATTGGCACTACCCTGTCTAATTTTTGCTTAGAAGTTAGAAACCCGGAATCACTGTCAAAATTTTTTGAATTGTGCATTCCGCAGATCCCTCATTTAAGACAGTTGTTGCGAATTGAATGTGAGGACCGCATTATAAATTATTCGATCCGTAGAATTTAGACTACTGTCGTAGAAAATCATGTGCGGCCGCAGATCAACCAATTCTCAGTTATCAGAGAGGTGCTTGCTTAAGGATGGAATTGTGCGACCGCACTCAAAATTGTGTGGTCGCACAAAAATTGTGCGGACCACAGAATCAGAGTTGCGGCCGCAATTCAAAATTGTGCGGTCCGCACTTTCTCATGTGCGGTCGCACTCACTATTGTGCGGACCGCACTTCTTTAGATGCATCTGATTTTTTGTGGTTTGTCTGCAACTGTTTAATGCCATCAAATTGAACTTAGCTGAATCTTTTTTCTATGAATTGCAGACAATGGTGCAATTTCGTGGTCGAGGTGATACTTCCAAAGGGAGGGGTGAACCCTCCCGAGGCCGAGGCAAAAGCAACCTAACACTCTCTATCCAAAAAGCGATAAACAAGAAAGCAACTGCCAACAGAGACCCAGAGCCTGCAGCGTCCAGTGAATATTTCCCGTCTAAGGAAGACTAAGAGGGAAATTCTGTGCAAGAGCAACCCGATGCATAATCTCAACAAAAACAGCTTCCCGGTAGACTACAACTGAGAGATGAACCTTCCTCCTCTGCTAGCTCTTCTGAGGGTTCGGAAGAGGATAGCCAAGGTTCAGAGCCTTCTTCCTCACATGCCCCCACAACACCTATTCCAGTTGATGATGATGATGCTATACCTGATGATATACATGATGACGGTTGAGGAGCTGGTAGCCGAGTTGCCGGCCTATAGAGGTCGAAAAAGAAGGAAGTCTAGGAAGATAGATTCGTGAGCCTGAATTCTTTCAACAGGTTCCGAGAATGGTGGACCCAAAGATCGCTCTCTCTTGAGCGTAAATTTGAGTTGAAGGATTTGCATAGATACAACCTGAACATGGCAAGACAGTTTCGGGAGAGAAAAGGGTGGACATGGTTCACTCAAAGCGTGGTGGACGCAAAGGAGCACTTAGTCCGGGAATTCTACGCCAATGTGGAGCATGTCAAAAAGGGGACTAAGGTGACAAAAGTGAGAAACTTGAAAGTGAGATTTGATCAAGCATCACTCACACTTACTTGGGGCTCGGGGATATGGAGCCGGTACAATACCTGGAAAAGTTTCAAATGGGTGATGCGGTTCGCCCTTGGCTAGATGAGATCTTAACATCTCCAGGACCACCACCGCCATGGATCACAACAGGGGTTCCCATTCAACGAAACACCCTCAATTTTGAAGCCAAAGGTTGGCAAACATTTGTATGCAGCCGGATAGACCCGAGCAGAAATAAAAACATTCTTCCAATCCCTCGGGCAGTCTTGGTTGCATCAATCATGCCTGGGTACCCAATCAATGTGGGTGCCATTATGTCAGCCAACATGACTCTGATAGGCAGGCAGGGTGAGAGTTTCTACCTGTATCCCAACACCATCATAGAATATCTCACGGATGTGGGAGTTGAGTCAAGGAACTTTGATACAAAGGTTCGGCCAAAGCAACCCTTTTCATGGTACTCTCTCAAAGACCTAAGGAAAACAAGAAAAAGAGTCAGTCAACTACTACCGCGGGCCAGTCTGAAGAGCCTTCGGTGGTAGCTACAGCTTCAACAGCCATACCTTCAACTGACATGCTTGCCACTTCAGCCAGGCCTTCTAGCAGTATGGATGTCGTACCTCCACCTTCATCTTCAGGGCCACCAGAAGCTTCAGTGCCTTCCTCTTCCACTTATCCACTCACAACGCTGAAAGTCTTCCAAACTCTGGCAAGTATCAACAACTGGATGCAGACAGCTACTGCAAAGATGGCTGACTTATCTAGTGCTGTAGCAGCACAGTCTTCTATCCCAGCACCCTAGATGTCTTCCACAGTGGAGGATACCTTGAAGAAGCTTCTGGATAACTAGACGACTATTATGAAATCCCTTGTGGCGCATGAAACAACGATTGAGGAGCTAGGGAAACAGGTTAAGAAGATGAGGAAATCACAGGCCTCGAAGAAAGCACTTGACAAGTTGACCAAAGAGGTGGCCAAGATAGCATCAGTTAGGGATCTTCCACTTGATCTACTGATGGAGTCAGCACCAGTAGCACCAGTAGAACCATCAGTACCAGAGGCATTAGAGGCAGCAACTGGCCAGTCTGAGGAGCCAGACCTCGCTGCCCACACTGCTGAGGCAGTGTTATAGATGTTCACCAACCCAGCTACTCCCCGAACAGAGGACGATGTGATACAGTTGGAGGAGCCTGACGGTGGTGATGATGCTATGGACACTAATGCCATATAGGGAGTTTTTCTCTACTCCTTCCCTTCCTTGAATTTTATTTTGTTAAGCATTGGGGACATTGGGGACAATGCTTATTCTTATTTGGGGGGGGGGGGGGGGTGGATCTTATTTTGTTTTGATGACAGTTGGCCTGTAATAATTTGATAACATTCTCTTTTCCTTTATATATATGTACATATTCTTCTTTCTCTCTATTAATGTCTATATTCGCTTTCCCTTTCTTATTTTGTATATTCAGTTATGCTTTCGGTGGTTTATTTCATAGCTTCGGTAGTTTATTTTCTTAGTAGTCAATATTTAGCTTAATAGCTTCTTATTTACGTTGATAGCTTCTTTTTGACTAGATAGCTTCTTTTTATGTTTAAGTGATCAATAAGCCTTTGGTTTTCTTAATGCCACTGTTCTTTGCAAAGGTGGTTTCTGTGTGAACCGGGTGACTCTTCCCCACGATGGATGGCGTGACAACCTTCTTAAGGGATTGAGTCCGTTTTTAATGTTTAGGTAAAAATAGTAGTAATGAATAAAAGGGTCAAGCATGCTTCACTTGGTACCAACACATTTAACTACGACCTTATGGCTTAAAAAAATCTTGGGAAGAAATAGCTCTAGTTAGTGACCTTTTGACTCTTGTGTTGACTTTAGTTGAACCACTAGCGAATTTCAATCTTAAATATGGTTATTGTGGGTCCTCGACTCTTTTTTCTTTAACAATCCAGTTGTGTGAGAAGTGAGATTTTTATTGCAAGTCCAAGTACATGTGCGAATGGTCCAGAACTTACCCCGAATGTGTTTCTAGGCGAAATTCTAAGTTTTTCTTAGCTAGAGAAGTGATTGTAGGCTCTCCTTGACCTGCTTGAAACTTTCCATGTCCCACCAATATTGCTCTCCCTAGTCAACCCATTTGAGCCTAAGACCTTTTTTCAATCGATAACCACGTTACAAGCCGTTACCCGTTTTGTAGTGACCCTCTATTCGAACCGTAGCTTTCCTTAACACTCTTGAGAAGCAATTGGCTAAAACATAAGTTTGGGGGAGAGATGAGGAGTTTGAAAGTGGTATCAAGGCACAAAAAGAGATGAAATGAAGAAAAGGAAAGGGAAAGAAAAAGAAAGAAAGAACAAAAGAAAAATGCAAGAAGAAAGTGAATAAAGTGAAGAGTTGAAGGGATTCAAAGAAAGCAATGATGCAAAGCATGGAGAAAACAAAGAAGGAGATAATGAACATTATGATCGAGAAAGAGTGATGTTAAGTCTCTCTAGTTCCCCTAAGGAAAAGAAAATGACTCAAAGATTTAGCAAAACATGAGCCAAAAAGAGAAAAAAAATGGAGTGCTTAAGGAAAGATGAACCCATTTCTATTCCAACATGTCCTACCTTTGTCCAAAAGCCTTCGTTACATTCCGCAAAAGCCCTACATGATTTCAAGCCGACTGAACTTACACTAGTGGTGATTTACATGAGAGGCAAACATATGGTACTTAGAGCCGTACTTGTGACATTCTTTTGAGAGAGATGAGCGAACTTCTCACAAATCCTTGAATTGAGTGCCACAATCTTAAGTGATATATGCTAGCAGAGAGTAGAGGAGAAGGAGTTTGGAATCCACAATGACCTACATGAGAGAGCGGGCTTCCTTGATGAATAAAGTCAACTCTTGATACTCTAGTATCACATTAGAACTATTGTGCTTAAATATTCAATTCATTGCCTTGTTGATAATACATAAGTGTTGTGGGTAACTGTTGGTCCTAATTGATGTGTGTTTGATTCACCTTAGCATAGTTGGAATAGCTATTTTCTTGTTGAGGTGGGAATTGCCTTATTTTATTGAGGACAAGCAAAAGCTTAAGTTTGGGGGAGTTGATAAGTGGAGATTTTGACTACTTATTTGTGCCTTTTTACTTTCGTCTGAGCTGAAAATGTTAAAAGGTATTCCCGAAAACTGATAAAATATGCTTTCTTGCAGGAGTATTAGAAAATGAGCCAAAATGCGACAACAGATGTTGAAGATTAGAGAGTTCCAAGTCTTGGTCCATCGAGAAGTGCGGACCGCACCATAATTGTGCGGCCGCAGAACTAAAGAGTGCGGCCGCAGAACTAAAGATTGCGGCCGCACCCAAAAATGTGCGGACCGCAAAAGTTAAGAAGTGCAGCCCCAATTCAGAATTGTGCGGCCACAGAAGTCCCTCCTGTCAAGAACTGCATCAAAGTTCGGACCGCACACAAAATTGTGCGGCCGCAGAACCTCCGAAAGGGCAATTTTGTCTGAAAATTTCAGCTGTGTATAAATAGTTTTTTTGACAAAATTAGGTTAAGTTTGAACATCTGAAAGTTGGGAGACATTTTTATTTACTTCTTTAGGAAATTTTATGATAGGTTGTCTATTTTACATTGTATTTTTATCTCTTTATCATTTTAATATGAGATTAATCTTCTTTTCTTCTTTAATTTCTTCATTTTTCTCTATGAGTAGCTAAATTTCTAGCTAGGGTTGTGACCCAACCCTAATGTGGGTACCTAATGGGTGTTTGATTTAGGGCTTGTTTATGGTTGGGTGTGTAATATTTAGCCTAGTTCTTGCTTTAATTGTAGAATTAATGGTTGCAAATATTGATTCACGCCTATTTGACTTAGTCTCTACTTGAGAAAGAGAGATTGAGTTTAGGAAAGCTTGGCTAACAAGAAAATGGGGTGAACTCAAGAAATTAGTCCCAATTAAAGGGTTGAATCTAGTGATAGTAAAACCCACATTGAGCATCTATCAACTATTTTGTGAATTACCCATTTGGACTTGAGAAAGCCAAATTGGGCAAAACCACTCTATTACCGAGAGGTATTGAGTGGGTGATTATGTGTTGATTGCTATATTCCTCATCGCAGATACCAATTCCACTACGCTGATGTTAAAATTGTAATCTAACAACCTAGGATAAGTGGAATCCCGTGTCCGCGATACCTCTTTTCCTTACACGTATCTGTTATTCTGTCCACGATTAGTTCTTCTTTCGAAAGCGAACCTATCCGAGGACCCGAACCCTTTTTTGCCACGTCCCTTGGCTCTATCGCAAGGCAAGAAATGGCACTTAGAAGATCACTAGTCTGCTTCAAATCATCCTTGAACTTATCCCGGTTCTTGTCTCGAGCCTGCCCCTTGATTGATGTCGGGAACCCGAGCTGATCATATTTTATCCTTATTTTTTATTCGCAGTTGTTATGGACATCCGCCCATGTGGTTACTTGGAATTGGAGTAGGCTTTCCTTTAACTTTAGGGAGGGGTGAGAGCTAGGGGTGTTTAAAACCGAACTAAAATCGAAAACCGAATCGCAAAAGTGGCTTAATGGATTATTGGTATCGGGTTATCGGTTTAATGATGGGGAACAAATTGACATACTTTTATTATCAGCTTATCGGTTTGGATCCTGAATATATCCTCCTTCTTTGCTTGAACTTTTCTGGCCCTAGCAGGGGCCTTAATGAATGAATCTGCAAGCAATTCAAAAGAGTCAATTGAATGCTCGGGTAAAAGCGAATACCATGTCAAGACCCCCTTCGTGAGGATTTCTCTAAACTTTTCCAGTAGAACCGATTCGATCTCATGTTGGGACAAATCATTCCATTTTATTGTGTAAGTTGTGATGTTCTCCTGAGGGTCCAAAGCCCATCGTATTTTGGTATGTCCGTCATCTTGAATCTCTTCGGGATTAGCTCTGGTGTTTCGCTCGGTTTGAACGGCAACTGAGTATATTTTTTTGAATTCGGGCCCTTTAAAATCGGTGGTACGCCCGGAATCTGATCTATTAGGGTGTGTAACTCTTTCGCATTTTGATCCATCCGCTCGTTCATCTCCCTTATGAATCTCATGAGTTTAGTTTTGAAGGTGTCATTACCGTTGTCGCTACCATATCTGCTACCGGTCCCCCCCGCACCGTCAAAGCCGACCTCACCCCTCAGGGTATTGTTATCAACTCTTTGAGTCATCTGATTCGCAGGAACACCGGGCGGAACCGGTCCTCTTCCATTTGCGTTTTTGGAAGCGCCTAAAAATGCTTACTTGAATTCCGTCATGACCTGGTCCCGCCTTGAGAGGTGGCTGATGATGGCCTTCTGTTGCTCTCTCAAGATCTTTGCTGTTTTCCTACATGTTCGTCTTCTGCGTCATCGAGAGTTGGCTCCCATACATGTCGTGGGTACTGTCCTCCACAGACCGGGGTTGCCTCATCCCCCTCGTTGCGGGTGTCGCTGATTGAATACACGTATTGAGGTAGATTTTCATGTCCCTCAATGTTGTGCGCAATGTTGATTTCGTTGGCTGCCATTTTTGATTTTTTTGCTATGAAACAAAAGAATCGAACAAGTTAGTAATAAACGCAAGGATCGACTCAATTATGCAACTGTTTAAGCCCTACGGTAGGCGTCAAACTGTTTACCCATAAAACGGTATAATTGAATTGTTACGTGGTTTATAGACAATCAAACTAATTTGATCCAAAATGGTAAATAAACTAGACTAAAAATAAGACTTAGCGGTTAAAATCAAAGGAAATGACAAGCTTGGCTTCGAGAGCAGTGCCTCCAGGAACAAAAATAAGAATAATATAAAAAGCAAGTAAAGTTATTTTATTCAGCTTGAGAATAGAATGTAGCATAAGTTTTACTAAGAATTTTGTGTCATACAATTGCTGTTGAGTCTACTATTTATAGCTATACGTAGGGAAACAAGATCCTAGGAACAGGCCCCTCTTAAATGACAATAAAGAGGCCATTGATGAATATGTAATGGCAGGCCATGAATGCAAGTATTCTCTGTAACGGCTGCCCATTTAATGCCAGGGAATATTCTTTATTGAATGCTATCCGACGGTAAGCATTTGATATGCTTACATAGATCATGCTCCCTTCGGGATCTGTTCGATGTTAATTGCAGCCGTTATTCCCGGTACTGGTAATTACACGATTTGCTTTCTACCTTTCTTCGGTTCTGCGTATTACGTTATCATTCGATCAATTTAATGTAAATCAATTTTACCTTATACAAAACCTCGTGGAGAGTAATTCCGATTTTAAATTTGAAAAAATACCTTTGCACAATTAACTCACAAATAATGTCATAAGACATATATATGCATGTGCTCATCTCTGCCAGACAACCACTGATGAGTTATTTTTCTTGCAAAATTAAACAACGTTTCCGAGTCCAAGGTTTCAGTTTCTCTCAGACAAGTTCTGTTTGCTATCTTAAGTATATCATAGCATGGTAGATGCTAATAACCTAATAATATAATGACATTTGTTACTAATTTGCTACTATTACAAAATCAATTCATAAACTAAATTAGCTTAGCTCTTTGAAACAAAGGGGTCAGTTTTGTATAATCTAATACTAAAAATCTAAAATAAAGGCAAAAATCAATATACCCTTTGTGGTTACGTTGGTTTTTTGTGCTATAACTTGTTGGAATTGATATCTGGGAACATCATATAAATGGATATTGTTTTTTATATCCTTAGATACAGTTACAATTTGGGAATTAGTAGAAAATGTAAATGTCAACTTTCACATCTAAATAATTAAAAAAAAAAAAAGAAGAGGAAAAGAGTTCTGTACGTCAATTAAGACATGTTTTGTGAGTTCATTTGAGCCCATTGCTTTTAATTTGGCTCGAACTGCGTATATATAAATATATACTATAAAATATAGAGATATGATAAAATCCACTCATTCTGAACTCATGTTAATGGTTGATTCACTATTCTTTTTGTTTCCATTCCAAGCCAATCAACCTGCAAGGTGAATACCTAATCTTATATTCAGAAATAGTCTCTAACTTAGGAGACCATATTTGCCCTTTTGGCCCTACCAATTGCTCATATTGCTTCTTCAACTCCGGTGTGCTACATAAAATAAAATTACCATCACAATTCTCATCTCCAATATCCTCATTTCCGCGTTGAAGTAATTTGATCATAAACTCAGGTGCAACTTTTATCAAAACCCTACCATTAGACCCCTTAACATATTCAAATGCAGGGTTCTTGAAATCAACTGGAGCTCTTTTATTAGTGTTATTAGAACCTAAGGAAGCAAGAGAAGAAGCCGAAAGCAATTTGTTTGTGAAGTAATCAAGTGGGAGAACAAAGTATGCGTCGCCATTCCTTAGCTTATCATCAATGTCTAAGACAGGAATTGGTTGTCCGATGAAGAATGAATGTGCATGACAAACCATGCAGTCGGGAAACTCGAACATTATCTCTCCGGCTAGTCTTTTTCCGGCGACGATCCTCGTTGTTCCATCGTGAAAGATCAGCTTAATTGTTAATGATTTTGAAGGACAAAGAGAGTAGCAGCCGTTGCCCATTTTTTGACAAAAAAGTAAGAGAAATTTAGGAATATAGGCTTTTTTTGTTTTCAAGTTCGGAATGAAGTGCTTTGTTTTTATATACGTACAGAGATCGAAGAGAGGTTGACTTTGAGAAATTAAAGGAGTTTTGTGTTTTTTATTGCTTATTGAAATCTCTATGATTTTTAAGGAGTCGGTGGTCAGTAATGCCGGCTTTGAATGTCTCTCCGGTATTCTACATCAACTTAATTGTGTGATTATGATCTGTATAATTGCTGTGATTAAACTTGTATTTTCCGTGTATGAGAAAGAATCAAGTGTGCCTTGAATAGGGGGGGACCAGATTGGAAATTATATGTAGTCATAGTGCAATTTTTTTTTCTTATATTTACAAAAAAAATATACTGTACTTAATAAGCTGACATGTGAATGATTTTAGATTCAAAAAATCTATTAATTAAGTGCAAACATGTAGGATCATAGTAATTGATGATTTTATGGTTTTCATTTTTATTTACCACGCAAAGTGCATTTTTTTTACCGGGCTGCGACTATCTTTGTAATACTGCCGTTAAAGTAGTTAAAATTATTACGTGGAGTTAATCTTTTTTTTGGTTTTTCCATTAAGGGACATAGGGAAGAATATTAGACTATGACAGCTTCGTACTAGTATAAAGGATAGTTACTGAACATGCACCTCCTCATAAAAGTTTTTGAAATTAAGAAAACAGAAAAGCCCTCAATAGACATAACAAAAAATACATCCCTCCATTTCATATTGTTTGAGATAGTTTGACTCGGCACGAAGTTTAAGAAAAAAGAAGAAGACTTTTGAAAATTGTGGTCTTAAAAGCTTAAGGGGTAAAATGTTTGTGAGCCATGCCATTTGTGTGGCTATAAAAGCTTCTCAATAAGGGCATAAAGGGTAAAATGAAGAGTTTAAAGTTGAATTATTTCCAAATTTAGAAATGTGTCATTTATTTTGAAACAGACTAAAAAGGAAAGTACCTCATTTAATATGAAACAGAGGGAGTAATATTTATTCACGCCAATTTATCTGTTATACTTCTCATCTTGCAACGATATCCAGGACACTGGACATAATCTATAAACATTAGTCATTCGGTTGATTTTTTAGTTTTTATTTGGTCCAATATTTGACTTTTTTAGATATAAAAAAGGAATTAATTTTTTTTTCCAAAGTTGTTCTTGGAGTAAAGAGCCTAGGAGTATTTGTTGTATTTTTAATGAACAAAATTAAGGTTAATATGATTAATTTCATTATCAATTAATGCTAAAAGTTGGATTCCTATGTGTAACAACAATTAAAAAACCAGTTAATGTGAACTGGAGGGAGTATCATTAAACAAACATTTTCCGGATTTGAAGAATTTCAAATTTATTTACTTTATCAAATTTGAAATTCTATATGATACTATTAATGTTCAATATATAATTACTTCTATTTTAATTTATGTGACGTAATTTGACTCGGCGTGAGGTTTAATGGAAAAAAAAAGAATACTTTTGAAACTTTTTGTCTTAAAAGCAGAAAGAGTAAAGGCTTTGTTGGACCATGACATTTGTATAACTATAAAAACCTCTCAATAAGTGTAAAATAAAAATTTAAAGTTAAATTATATCTAAATATAAAAAATGTCTAATACTTCTTAAAACAGATTAATAAAAAAGTGTGTCACATAAACTGAAATGAGAAAGTAATAAAAATTT
The DNA here is from genome assembly GCF_001879085.1 of Nicotiana attenuata. Classification (NCBI taxonomy): domain Eukaryota; kingdom Viridiplantae; phylum Streptophyta; class Magnoliopsida; order Solanales; family Solanaceae; genus Nicotiana; species Nicotiana attenuata. Next base: position 322,840 of record NW_017670311.1, read on the forward strand.
TTATTATTCTTTCCGATACAGCTCATATAAAACTAGAACCAAACTAAAGTCATAAATTCCTTACGGTAATGGTGTCACATAAAATAAATCGGAGATACTATTTAAATAAGTTAATTTAATTTGCATAAACTTTTCCTTTAGTATCCCCTATATATAGTGCATAAATTTTGTCACAAGAAAAATAGAATAAATAGTCCAAGTCTTCGAGATGGCTTTTCTTTTTCTCCCTGCGTTTAAACGGCATGCCACTAATTAGGAATACGTATTTTTTCTTTAAGTTTTAATTACTAAGGTAATATTATGATTTAGTATATGATACTAAATATTTATATTACGATACTACCCTTCATTTTCCCTTTTCATGGATTATAATGAACCATAAGTTTCATGCATGTTAGGTAGCTAGTGTAGCAAACTAGTTAAAGGGTTAGAACAACAATAACCCAGTAAAATCTTATGAGTGGGGTCTGGGGAGGGTAGTGTGTACGCAGACCTTACCCCTACCCCGAAGGGGTAGAGAGGCTGTTTCCGAAAGACTCTCGGCTCAAGATAATAAAAAGAAGACAAAAGGAGAGGATATTAGATTCATCACGGAGATCATAGGAAAATAAGAACATAAAATGCAGAAGAAAAATGCAAAGCAAAAACGGTGGTTAGTAAATAGATCCAACGTCGAAAAGAAAAATAGTAAGACACGACATTGCCCCTAGCCCTCTTAGACAAAACCCTACCGGACTAGGCTCACAAAGGTACAAAGTAACGTAAGACTCAACTACCGCCTAGCCTACAACCGTAATACTGATCAAAGGGTTAGAAGATTAACAAAATTTAGTACAATAACATACATCATGAGCTATAATAAAACTTTTTTATATTGTCTTTTTCTTTTCCTTTGATCAGTTCACAATTAAGGCACGTGGCAATGTGGAAAAAATCTATTTTTCTTTCGTGGTGGGGGAAAAGGGGGGGGGGGGGGGGTCGGTGCGTTGATGAGAAAAATGAAATGGAAACACATGCGCTCTTCCAGCCTATGACCAATATATGCGACATTTATTAGAAAGGTAATTTGTTTGTTTAATTATTTTGTTTTCATCATATAGACTAATTAATTAATGTTGTGCCACGTCCACATAAGACAAAAGATAGGCTGCTATTGACTATTGTTTAACAAACTTCCCTCGTTTTTCATCCTCCATAAGGGTACAATAATTTTAACCAAGACATTTTTTATATAATTGTAGGTCGTAAATACTATGTTACTCCGTTCCAAGGTATGAAGAAATGAAAGAATAGTCGTGTATTTGAGACTTGCGTGGGTGGGTTTGGTATATTAGGAAATTC
>NW_017670311.1:679698-691377 GCF_001879085.1 Nicotiana attenuata
CGAGACAAGGTTTAATCTTGCGAAGTAAAGGGCAGAGCTTAGCCCGATTGAAAAATAGGTAGATAGTAATAGAAAATAGAGTAATATTGATGCAAAGAGGGACAATGCTTAGTCCCGTGCAAGTGGGGAGGCAGGGATTAGCCTTATGCAAAATGGAGGCCGAGCTTAGCCTCATGCAAACGTGGAGTCAGGGTTTAGACTCATGCAGGTATGGAGGCAAGGATCAGCCTCATGCAATATGGAGTCAAGGATTAGACTCATGCAAGGAGAAGACAGTGTTTAGCCTTATGCAAGATGGAGGTAAAGCTTAACCTCATGCAAGCTTGGGGACAGGGCTAAGTCCCATGCAAATGGAAGGCAGAGCATAGCCTTATGCAAAATGGAGTCAGGGCTTGGACTCATGCAAGTATGGAGTCAAGGATTAGACTCGTGCAAATATGGAGTCAGAGATTAGACTCATGCAAATATAGAGTCAGATATTAGACTCATGCAAATATGGAGTCAGAGATTAGACTCGTGCAAATGTGGAGTCAGGGCTTAGACTCGTGCAAATATGGAGTCAGAGATTAGACTCATGCAAATGTGGAGTCAGAGATTAGACTCATGCAAGTGTGGAGTCAGAGATTAGACTCATGCAAATATAGAGTCAGAGATTAGACTCATGCAAGTGTGGAGTCAAGGATTAGACTCATGCAAAGAGAGAATAGCAGATAAGGGTAGAGTATGTCTTAGCTAGGATATATTCAATGTCTGGTGGCCAGATGGATGGTGAATCTGCTTTGTGTAAACATGCTTCGCGAATGCTACCATTACATCAAATGTGTCTGTGCTCAAAGAAAAATCGTAAGTTTTATGAGGGGAGGTTGGTTCTTGCTTCGTCTGCCGGCCTTGCTCTGCTCTGTTCTGGAAGCCCCTCTTCGAGTTCCCCTAGGTAGCGCCTGACCATTATGAAAAAATAGAACTTTCGAAAAAATATGCATTCATTGATAAAAACAGAATCGTTTTGGAAGCGTATTGATATATCAAGTAATTTTTGATGAACTAGTGACTGTGACACATTTCAATGGCATTGCAGTTTTCTTATGTTGGAATTTTGAGGGTTTTCCTCAAAATTCTGCCCCAATTTGGTAGATGATTTTTAACTGTTTGTGGCTGGCCGACCCTGCTGAATCTTCTTCGGAATTTTGAGAATCCTTCTCAAAATTATGCCCCAGTTCTTGACTGATTGCTGACTTCCTGGCATGTGATGGCACTGGCTAGACTTGCTCTGAAATTTTGAGGGCCCTCCTCAAAATTCTGCCGCAGTTTCTGATTTTGGGGGAAATGAAAATTTTATTATGATATGACCGAACCCATAAGGTTGCCTGCATATCCCCTCTTAAACGGGAATCAGGTCAAGTGTAGTTAAATTACATCAGAAAAAAATGTGAAATAATCTAGGTATAGTATCTCTTGACTGCGTCTCAATTGATTGATTTTGGCCAGATTTCTCCGTCCATTTCTACAAGTCCGAGTGCTCCTCCTGTCAGAACCCTGTGAACCATGTACGGACCTTGCCAGTTGGGAGAGAATTTCCCTTTGGCTTCATCTTGATGCGGGAAGATTTTCTTCAATACCAACGATTCCTGTGCGAACTGTCTCGGTTTGACTCTTTTGTTGAAGGCTCTGGACATTCTGTCCTGATAAAGTTGGCCGTGACATACTGCGTTCATTCTCTTTCCATCGATAAGGGCTAATTGTTCATAGAGGCTCCTTGCCCATTCCACATCGCTGAGTTCAGCTTCCTGTATAACTCTTAAAGAAGGAAGCTCTACCTCGGCTGGGATGACAACCTCGGTACCATAAACCAGCATGTAGGGGGTTGCCCCGGTTGATGTGCGAACTGTGATGCGGTACCCTAACAGAGCAAAGGGTAACTTCTCATGCCACTACTTGTGATCTTCTACCATTTTCCTTAGTATCTTCTTAATGTTTTTGTTGGCGGCTTCTACAGCTCCATTCATCTGCGGTCTGTAGGCGGTGGAATTCTTGTGCTTGATTTTGAAAGTTTCACATATAGCTTTCATCAGATCACTGTTGAGGTTGGCGGCATTGTCAGTAATAACGGACTCAGGGACTCCGAACTGGCAGACAATACGATCCTTGACAAAATTTGCGACGACTTTCTTGGTTACAGCTTTGTAAGATGCAACTTCTACCTATTTTGTGAAGTAATCAATGGCTACCAGAATAAACCGGTGTCCGTTTGAAGCAGTGCGCTCAATCGGACCGATAACATTCGTTCCCCAGGCGTCGAATGGCCAAGGTGAGCTTGTTGCATTGAGCTCGTTTGGCCGCACCTTTATCATGTCGGCATGCACTTGACATTGAAAGCATTTGCAGACATACTAGACACAATCTTCTCCATGGTTATCCAAAAGTAACCTGCCCCGAGTATTTTCTTGGCCAGAACAAAACCATTCATGTGGGGGCCACATGTCCCAGCATGCACATCCTCAAGTAGCTTAGAAGCTTCCTTTGCATCGACACACCTCAGCAAACCCAAATCTGGAATTTTTCTATACAAGTTCCCTCCGCTGTGGAAGAAGTGATTTGACAATATCCGGAGCGTGCGTTTCTGAATGTGATTTGTATGCTCCGGGTATTTTTCTTTTGATAAGTACTCCTTAATGTCATGGAACCAAGGCTTTCCATCTGCTTCTTCCTCGACATGAGCATAATATGCTGGCTGATTATGGATCCTCACCGGAATGGGATCAATATAGTTCTTATCTGGGTGCTGTATCATTGATGACAAAGTGGCTAATGCATCGGCGAACTCATTCTGAATTCTGGGCATATGTCGGAATTCTATATTCATGAACCTCCTTTTCAATTCCCGCACATGGTGCAGATATGGCAATATCTTGGAATTTTTGGTAGCCCATTCTCCTTGTACCTGGTGCACAAGCAAATCTGAATCGCCGATCACCAACAACTCCTGAATGTTCATGTTGACTGCCATGTTGATTCCTAGTATGCAGGCTTCATATTCCGCCATGTTGTTGGTGTAGGGAAATCTGAGTTTAGCAAATACGGGATAATGTTGACCTGTTTCTGATACCAAAACTGCTCCAATGCCTACTCTTTTTAAATTCGCAGCTCCATAAAAGAACATCCTCCAACCGTCATAGGCTTCGGTAATGTCTTTTCCTACGAATGATACTTTTTCATCAGGAAAATACGTTTTCAGGGGTTCGTATTCTCCTCTCACCGGATTTTCAGCAAGGTGATCTGCCAATGCATGTCCCTTGACTGCCTTTTGAGTTACATAGACGATGTCGAACTCACTCAGAATCTGCCATTTAGCCAACTTCCCCGTAGGCATGGGCTTCTAAAATATGTACTTCATAGGATCCATCCTGGATATGACGTACGTAGTGTAGCCACAGAAATAATGCCTCAACTTTTGGGTTGTCCAGGTCAAAGCACAGCAAGTGCGTTCAAACAGAGAATATAAGGTGTGAATTTCTTACTCAGGTAATATATGGCTTGCTCCTTTCCTCCTGTCTCATCATGTTGTCCCAAAACACATCCAAAGACTCCATCTAGCACGGATAAATAAAGCAGCAAAGGTCGTCCTGGTTCAGGTGGGACCAGAACTGGTGGTGTGGACAGGTATTCCTTGATTTTGTTAAAAGCTTTCTAACAGTCCTCGGTCCAACTCGTCTCGTCATCCTTCCTCAGCATCTTGAAGATGGGTTCACATATTACGATGGACTATGCTATGAATCGACTGATGTAGTTGAATCGTCCCAAGAAGCTCATCACGTCCTTTTTGCTTTTGGGCGGTGGTAACTCCTGAATAGCTTTGACTTTAGTCGGATCTAGCTCGATCCCTCGGCGACTGACAATGAATCCCAATAACTTTCCTGCAGGAACCCTGAATGCACACATTGCGGGGTTCAATTTCAAATTGTACCTCCTGAGCCTGTCAAAGAATTTCCTCAAGTCTGCTATGTGATCTGCGGTCCTCTTGGATTTGATAATGACGTCGTCCACATATACCTCTATTTCTCTGTGTATCATATCATGAAAAATGGTTGTCATGGCTCTCATGTAAGTAGCCCCAGCATTCTTCGGACCGAACGACATCATCTTGTAGCAGTATACACCCCAAGGTGTAATAAAAGCTGTCTTCTCGGCATCATCTTCATCCATCCAGATATGGTGATAACCTGCAAAGCGATCTACAAAGGATTGGAGTTCATGCTTGGTGCAGTTATCGATCAGGATATGTTTATTTGGTAGCGGGAAGTCGTCTTTGGGACTTGCTCTGTTTAAATCCCGATAATCAACACATACTCGGACCTTCCCGTCTTTCTTTGGAACTGGCACAATATTAGCTAACCATATTGGGTACTCAACCACCCTAAGAACCTTGGCTTTGATATGCTTGGTAACTTCCTCCTTGATTTTCAGACTCATGTCTGGTTTGAATTTTCTGAGTTTCTGCTTGACTGGCGGACACATGGGGTTGGTAGGCAACTTGTGAGCTACTATAGATGTGCTCAAACCGGTCATATCGTTATACGACCATGCAAAAATGTCCTTATATTCCTTTAGAAAATGGATGTATTCTTCCTTCTCTGTTGGCGACAAGTGAATGCTGACGCGGGTCTCTTTGACGGTCTTGGCGTCTCCCAAATTTACTGCTTCTATTTCGTCTAGGTTGGACTTAGGCTTGTTCTCAAAATTCTCAACTTCCCTGACAATTTCCTCGGGTATCTCATCTTCTTCCTCTGAGTCATTATTCTCATAGTGCGTTGCCTCATTACATGTCACAGTCACGGGTTCATCAGGAAAAGTAATAATAACACTGTAGAAGGGAAAAGTATAAAAATAGTAGTGAATAATGATAAAGGATAGATACGTTTTGATTAAAACTGAGAAAATTGTTCAAACAAAAGCTTGGCTCGGTGGATCGAGTATTTATTTAAAACAGAGAAATCTTAAAACAAGATTGCTGGAAAATTTAAATGCCTAGAACAGCTATAAATTCTGCCAAGCTACCCAGGGACTCGGCAGGCTCGGGATGGTGTGGCGGTCCAGTTTCTGAGAACAACTCCCTTTGCCACAATCTGAATGGTGAGGCCTTCTTCCTCCTCCTCCTTAATTATGGCACTGCAGTCCATATCCCCATCTTCCAAGAACAGATCCTTCAGCCCAGCTAGTGCTTCTTCTTCAACACTTCCCCATATTATGTCTGCCTGATGGAAAGCTTGTTCCAAATGGGGTACCAGTTGCTCAAGAGGGTAATACGGGCCGCGCCATGGAGACGACCAATTCCTGTATTCTTTCCATGTGTACTGGTATCCGAGCCCAAGGGTAGTACCATGATTCTTCAGCTGTATTGGTTTGGTGATGCCTTAGAGGTCCTTTCCCAACCCCTTGCCGGGTTCATATCCAGACCATGCTAATATGCTTTCTATCTTGTTGCTCCACTATTTGTCTTTTTCGGCAGCATTGACTCGTCCGATGTGATGGTAGGTTTCCCTTCCTAGCATTCTTCTATGTCCAATGGCCGGAATGGTTTGACTGCTGTAGATGGGGTTAATCCCGTCTCCATGAATGATTACCTCCTGACAATTCCATTGGAATTTTACGGCTTGATGTAGTGTGGAGGGCACGGCTCCAGTAGCGTAGATCCACGAGCGGCCCAACAAAAGATTATATGAGGTTGGTATATCAAGCACTTGGAACTCAACGTCGAACCAAGTTGGTCTCATCTGCAAACAAAGGTTGATTTCCCCGATCGTGGCCCTCTGGGACCCATCAAAAGCCTTCACATTCATGCTTCCGGTCCATATTTCATGGAAACCTTTGTCCAACCTTTTCAGATTGTCCAATGGACAGATGTTTAGGCTCGATCCTCCATCAACCAAGACCCTGGCAATGAACTTGTCTTCAAACTGTACCGTAATGTGCAATGCTCGATTATGATTCCATCTCTCGGGCGACAGCTCATCTTTGTGGAAGAAAATCTTATGGCTCTCCAGCACCTGACCGACCATGTTGGCCATTTCTCCACCAATGATTTTATTGGGTATATAAGCATCGCTTAGTACTTTCATCAAGGCGTTCTTGTGTGCTTTTTAATTCTGTAATAGTGACAGGATAGATATTTGAGTAGGGACTTTGTTCAGGTGATCAACAATAGAATACTCTTTCGCTTGTACTTTTCTCCACAGGTCATCTGGCCCGGTCTTAATGACAGGTTGCCTAGCAGTGGCATCCTTACTTGAACCTCCCAGGTGTTCAGGTGTATAGACCCTTCCAGTCCTAGTCATTCCCTGTGCCACGTCAGATTCCTCTACCTTGGCCTTCCCTTTCCGCCGAGCCTCAACGACATAATCCTAGGGTATTACTTTTATGTTGAATCGGAGTGTGGTGGACATCGTCACGGTGAGGGGTGTGACCACTTCTACTTCAAATGGAGTAGGGGGTGGTTGCGGGCGGAGCCGCTTCTACCTCAAATGGATCTGATGTAGTTACCTCAACCTCGATCGGTGCCTGAGTCTGAACCACGATTAGGGTAAGTGTGACTGCAACCTCAGAGTCATCGCCTTCCCAAATAAACCCGATCGACCCTTCAGGGTCCCATTCTTCATTTGTTTTTATTACATGTATACCATCACTTCTGTGATCAGGGAGAGGATTGTTGCGGACATTAGGTGAGGCCTCTTTTGCTTGTATGACCTTATTGTCAATTAACGTTTGGATCTTATCCTTCAATGTTTGGCACTCGGCTGTGGTGTGCCTTTTCATACCGGAATTGTACGCACAAGTCTTGTTTGGATTGACCCACTGGGATGGGTTTTCTAACGCCACAGCGGGAATAAGAGTGACATAATTGGTGGCTTTTAACCTTTCATATAATTAGTTAATGGGCTCGGCAATGGCGGTATACTGTCTGGCTGGCTTGGGGTCAAAGTTTGGTCGTGGTCTTAGATAATTTTGACGAGATGGTGGTGATTGGAAGTGGGATGGTTGGGAGTTATATGTGTGATGGACAGAGGCTGGTTGGGAATATCTGGGGGATGAAGGTTGATATGTGGGCGGTGGAACTTGGTACGTAGGTGGAGGTGTTTGGTATGTGGGTGGAGGTGTTTGGTAGACAAGTGGAGATTTCGGGCCTTGGGCTACCATTACTGCCCCAACATCTCTCTTCTTCGATATGACACCTGACTGTAGTGCTTTATTTGTGGCTTGCAAAGCCTCGAAGTTTGTTAACATTCCGCTCTTGATCCCTTCTTCGATCCTTTCTCCGAGCTTGATGATGTCAGAGAATTTGTGATTTTCGATAACCATCAGCCTCTCATAATATTGTGGGTCCTGTTCCCTGACAAAGAATTTATTCATCTGTTCTTTGTCCAAAGCGGGCCTAACCTTGGCGGCTTCCGACCTCCAACGGGTAGCATATTCATGGAAGGTCTTAGTGGGTTTCTTCTTGAGATTCTGAATGTAGAAGACGTCAGGTGCATTCTCTGTGTTGAACCTGAACCGGTCCATGAAATCTGACGCCATGCTTACCTAGTTTGACCACTTCTTGGGATTTTGACTGATATAGCGCTTCCCCAGTAAGGCTCCTCATAAAGAGCTTCATTCGGATCTTTTCATCTTTCCTGACCCCGACAAGTTTGTCATAATAAGTTCTGAGATGAACCCTGGGATCACCTGTACCATCGAACATTTCGAACTTGGGTGTCTTGTATCCTTCTGGCAATTACATATCGGGCTGTATGCACAGATCCTCATAGTTCAAACCTTCAAACCCTCTATCACCTTCAACACCCTGAACTCGGCTTATTAACTTTTTAAGCTCTTCAGCCATGTTTTTAATGAGCAGGTCCTTTTCGGTGGTTTCTGGTGTACAGGAAATTGGTTGGGTAGAATGTGGTATACTTTCCACGTATATGGGTTGCTCTGATGGGTGCCAGGAACTTGGGTATAGTGGTGGTCATTGGTGGAGTTTTGTGGATCAGGAATAAGTGGTGGTATATTTTAGGGAGTGTGGTATGTGGTGACTAGTGGGTACTGAATTGATTGGTGATGTTGTTGCGATGGTGTTGGTACTAGCAGTGGATTGATGTTTTGGGGTGGAGTTTCGTATTGATTTGGTGCGGTAGGATTTTGTGGCTTTTGGTTTTGCGTGTTTTGGGGAGGTGTTGGGTTCTTTGCGTTCTGTTGGTGGATATCAGGGACATTAAGGGTTGGGACAGATTTGCCAAATTGCGGACCTGCTCAAGTTCTCCTTGTAGTTCTAGTATCCTTTGTTCTAGTCTTAGAACCAGGTCATTCGGGGCCGGAGTACTGCGGTCGTCGGAAGTCTCTGTGTTCTCAACGTTTTCCTTTCGGATTCCACTTAAATCGTCCATCTTTGCTTTCCCTCTGCTTTTTGCGTTGCTTGGAGGAGGAGGAGGTGGGGGGCCTCTGGATCTGGTGTGATATGCTGATGAGGCTAGTGTGATCGAACCAACCTAAGGGGATGAGAATAATAATAATAAAAAGAAGCAAAACAAAAGGTGACAAGTTAATGATCATCCCGAAATGTTTGCAGTATTTAAACACATATTGCGAAAATATAAATTCGCGTCCTAATTTGGGAGCCTCGTTGTGCTCGAGGTAGGCCTAGCGACAAATAAATTTGGAGAACTTCAATGCCAATAAATACCTCATTTCATAATATAAGAATAGATGAATCCCAAAACGATACTGAAATAATGATAAAAATGAGTTACTATTGGCACTTGGCCTTATTACATCTTAAGAAAAAGCAAAAAAAAATCTAGCCTATTTGGTCCCAGAAGGACCTTCCCCAGATTCGATCTTCCAAACTCCCTCATAGAGATCTCCCAGCTCGCGCAGCCCCAGCAGCAAGTAAGCTCTGGCCAAGTGTCCTCCTTTAGGTCCTTCAGCATTCTAACAGTTTTCGATCCTCTTTATGACTTTGCCCTCTAGCTCTACTATTCCTCGCTCCAGGTATTCCTGTTTCCTATTGGAAGTGACCGCCATCTCTTTCCATTCCTCAATCAACCTTGCGTTCTTTCATGTATTTCTCGGTGCTCATTTTCAGAGTCGTGAACCCTTTTGCACAGCCTGTTGTACTTAACTTGGGTTTCAGCTTCCTCATCTATAATTCTGTTTCCTCGACCAGTCCCTGGCATCACCGTTCCTTTCAAATTGTCCTCCAACCATGCTGGGTAGAGAGGGTCGTACCCTGCATGATACCTGTCCGGCTCGACGGTGTTCTTCTCCACGATGATCTTGCAGTGCCACATATGTTGAGCTTGGCACTTGTAAGGGACATCGTCGTCTTGAAAGTCTGCCCTGAAGTGGCTCATCTTGACGACCCTTGGTACAACCTGCTTTCTGCCTACTTGCCTCATAACTCGTAGAGGGACATATGGAAATATCCCTCTCAACCCGACCAACACCAAATGCGGAGCATCCCTGGACCTAATAATAAACTCGTCCGTTGGAAACCATTCAACTATCCACTGCACCTGTCCCTCGGTCAAGTTGTCGAAGAACTCTACCCATTCGGTGGCACTTTCCGACTGAGCAAATTTGTCCGGAATGTAGGTCATCTGCTTAGGGTGATGGAAAGCAATGTGGTCGTTTCAAGCCCTTCGCGGAAATTCTTGACGATAACGACCCTTTTGGAGATGCTCCAATAACCATAACTGCACCAATAAGTTACAGCCTTCAAAATGATTTACCCCTCTTTGACAGTGCTCCAGGGCCCTGTAGATATCAGCTATGATCATGGGGACTATGGTATAGGTCTGCCCATTAATCCCCTCCATCAGAGTTTTGGCGACCATGGCCAACCTAGTGCGGATCCTTCCTTTTTCATCGGGAATACTATCATCCCCAGAAAGCACACGATGAACACGAATACTCTACGGTGGATGTGACCTAGTGAAGTGAGGGCGATCTCTTCGTGGTAAGTGCGGAAAGACTTGCTATGGCCATACCTCTCATAGAGATATTCGAAAGGTATGTAGGAGTCTTTCAGGCACACTAGGTCGGCATTATTTTTCAACCCCATCATCTTTAAGAATCCTCTGCCCGTACGGTTTTCTGGAACCAAAATATCACGCCCCAAAATCCGAGGAGCGCGACCGGCGCTCAACCGAGTAAACCCGACCGAGCAAGCCTGTTAGGTCTCATTCTACCCAAAATAACTCATGAATAAATAGGAGATGGACTCCATTAATCAAATTCTATAAACATATCACAAACGATTTCCATTTCATTTTCATTAGCAAATTCATTCGCCACTTTAAAGGTATTACAAGTTTTATACATCATTGCCAAACATCAATATTTCTATTTTAAATTCCCATGCCCGACACTACCCACAACCTGTCTACGGAGCCTCTAAATACAACTGAAGAATAATATGGAAATGCCGGCAACAAGGCTCAGGCTATACCTTACACAAATACCAAAATAGACTCTGGAGAAAAAGCAGCATGAGCCACGCAGGGCCCCGAGAGGAAAGGGGCTCACCAATACAGCTGACGGAAAGTGGATGAGGTGCTACTGTCGGTGGACTGGAGTACCTGCTATAGAACCACCTACAATCATAACACGAATGTAGCGCCCCCGGCAAAAGGGACGTCAGTACATTTGAATTGTACTGTATGTATGAACAAACTTTACCCCAAGTAAAATCAAATAACACACAAGTAACGGACATCAATAGAATCAACAATCAAATGCACGGGAAAGAAACAGTCAAAGCCAAACAAGTTTCACAATCTCTCCTTTCCCCCTTCAACTTTATCACATCAAAGATTTCACAATTTTCTCATATTTTCATTTCAATAGTGATTTCGATCACTTTCCACCCTTATTACCTCGGCCACCCTTATTACCTCGGCCACCCTTATCACCACAACCCACACCTTATTACTTCGTGTTGCGGTGCGCAACCCTATCCCACCAAACAATCACAACTAACAAACAATACCACCACAATAACAATTCACAAGGACGACAACAACAAGTCTCAAGAACAACAACAACAAATCTCAAGGACAACAACAACAATTCTTCAAGGAATAGCAGCACAATTCACAAAGGATTTTCATAACCATCAATGTCTATTTCCATCTTTTTCAACAGCCCAATGTACAATTTATGTCACAACGATAGTTTCCCACGTCAAGCCACACATGATATTACCACAGTTGTTTCAATTGCACCAATTACGATTCCTTTCCATCATTTGTTTCACAGTTCTTACCACATAACACATTCACAATCACAACTTGGTTTATTGCCATCTACTTGCACTATCATATCGGAAGACTTAACCAACAACGTTCAAGGCACATTAATCACAAGAATTCACAAATAGTTCACATAAGTAAACACATACTTCCATGTCGACATCCTCAAGCTTTTACAACCTTTGCACATAACAAGATAGGCACATCAAATCACTTCTCACAATCACATATAACTTGGTGGCATGGAAATCAACTAAGGCAATTAATTCACATATTTTCATACAAGGTACACATACCGTATGCTCGTTACAACAAGGGGATTCTACAAGAGTCAAAGTTAGCCATACATACCTCGTTTAAGCTTTCCTTAAGTTACTACGATGTTTCGGAAATTCTA